>NW_026899649.1:0-92000 GCF_033153095.1 Gastrolobium bilobum | reverse complement strand
GAAAGCACAACAATAATTTTTTAGACAAAAATACCGTAACACACATCAAAACCTAGACCCATTTGGGGTTATTTTTGTAAAATAACCTCATATTAAGCCATATTTCGTTCTAAACCAAACATGGAATCAGTAATCTTTATCCAATATTTCTAGTAATATTTTGGCGAACCAAACATCTTTTTCGTAACATTCCGAGTAAACTCAATTTCTACCGTAACATTTCTAGTGGCTCAATATGGACCAAGGGAAGCCAAAATCTTACAAGTTAAAGAGCCAGAAAAGCACGCTCAAGCGCACAACAGGATGCTCGAGCGCTTGAAAGTAGGAAAAACAGCCAAACAGAGCACAACAGGACGCTCAAGCGTACAGATGCAAGCTCAAGCGCCCAAGAATACAAAAATTCAGACTCGAGGAGCACGCTCGAGCGCCCAGTAGCACGCTCGAGCGCGCTCATGAAGGCAGAAATAGAAATTTGAAACAATTCAGCACGCTCAAGCGGCCAACAACATGCTTGAGCGCCCAAGCACATCCTGACAGCAAAGATTTGACAAAATTTAATGAAGATATACTGAGATTTTTCAATGGATATAAGATTTTGATATCCGGAATTAAAGCGGAAGCATATCAAACCTGATTTAAAGAGATTCATGGAAGATTGAAGCAAGATTATAACAAGATTCAAAGTCAAAAATTTGTCACCAATCTACAAGATCTAAATGCAAAAAGGAAACAATTGTAGAATCAACTACAAATCTGATATGGATTAGATGAGAGATGCAATCAAGGATACAACTCCAATGGCTATAAATAAGGAGCTTGGGGTCAGACCAAAACACCAATTCACCAATCCAGAGAATTACATAGAGACCTGAAGGAGGAATCCTGTTGCGGAGCGCTGGAACACTGAGGAACCAAGTCAACATCACACCAATGGAGGCTTGGGGTTCTCTTTTCTTTATCATTGTTTTTCAATTCAATATGCTAGAGTAGTCTTTTATGTAGTTAGGGGTAGATGGAACTCAATTGAATCTTTATGCTTATGGATTAAATTGTTCTTGAATTCTTTTCTTTTTATAATTGAATGAATTTATCTGTCTTTAATGCTTTCTATGAGTTTGCTCCTTATAGAATGATTTTGGGAAATTGTATGACAATAGGGATGTTGGTGCATGAACCCTGACTTGGTAAATTTATCATAATCCTTGTGATATAGGGATAGACATAGGGTAATTGTGCAATCTTGGAATTCTTGATCTTTATGCATGTTTTCTTGGGGAATAATCGGGGAACTAGAGTTCTTTCAAGATTACATAGATTTAGGGTAACAAGGAATTGAGCCCTAATTAACTTAGAAAGAATTGATTGGCAATATATTAAGAAAAAGTTCTTGACTCTTTAATTCATAACATAACGAGGAATAGCCTAATAGAACCTAGATATAGCACACACATATATATGCTAAAAAATAAAAACAATCAATAATAATAAAGAATTTCTCCAAAACAAACAGAAATTCCAAGTAGTCAATTAAAAGATCCAAAACATATTTCATTATGTTTCCATATTTAAAAGTAAAAAAGAACTAATCATAATCGTGAATTCCACCATCACCAAAGTATGCTTCAGCCTCACTGTCACTAGTATCTATATTGTACAATTGTTCTGGCACATCTTCAAGTCCTTCAGTTTCTTTAATTTCCTTTCCCTTAGAGCTTGAAGGCAAAGCGATGGACTTTGTCTATTGTCAAATGTAAATTAAATGCTCATCAGCATTAGTTACATCTGCAATGTCACCCCAGGTAATGGTATCATCCTCAAATACAAGTTCATTCTCATTCTGTTCCCCATCACCACCCATATCTCCTACCAACCATTCATTGCTTTCATCAATACTATTCAGGAAAATAGGATCAATCAGATCACGATTTTCAAATCGATATCTAAGTGTTTGGTTATATTTAATATAAACCAAGTCCTCCAACTTCTGAAGCTCAAGTCTACTTCGCCTCTTGGAATGAATCTATTTGATAATTAACAATAAAACATAGTAGTTTCACAATCAGTTATGAAGCTCTATAAATAAAATCATTGAGCATGTACTTACATGCTCAAAAATACTCCAATTGCGCTCACATCCCAAAGAGCTGCAAGTCAGACTCAATACTTTAATGGCATTTTTTCAGTGCTTTTGTTTGTGTTCCATACGTCCCCCGCCATTGCACTGTAATACAAAATATAATAACTCAATAATATGACTAGTTAAATAAATTGTAATAATAAAAGCTTAAAGGGATCAAATACTTACGAGGAGACACTTTATCCCTTTGTCTTTTGGCTGAGTCCATGCCAAAGAGACCCCGAGCTTTCTTATATAGCTCCAATTCATTCATAACCTAGTCCATCTCATCTGTATTTGCAGTTAGCCTCTTGAAGCATTTTAAATAACCATTAACCACTTCTAAATCATCATCCAGCCTTGGATTAGAATAAAAAAAATTGAGGGTTAAGATAATGTTCAGCTGCATGCAAAGGATGATGAAGTTGACAATCCCCTCTTCTATCAATGATAGCTAAAATATCTTTATACTTATCTTCTTTTCCAATTCCACGAAATGCATTTTGAATTGCTTCTTTAGCCATATCTATTACTTCATGAATGTAACTCATTGCTGGCTTTTTTTCATTTTCAACTATCCTCATCACACCCACAAGAGGCCCCATAGCCTTAAGAAAAAAAGCTACATCATTTCAAAAAGATGTACTGAGTACAATATCAGTTGCCATTTTCTCCTTAGGGTCTTTGGCAGTCTTAGATTTTGACCACTCATCAGAAGTGAACATTTTTCGGAGGTTGATTTTCTGCTTATACAACCTCTACAATGTCAGGAATGTGGTAGCAAACCTTGTCACTCCATGCCTCACCAATTCAGTTTTTCTTGTGAAATGCCGCATAGTGTTCAACGCCAATGAATGATTATAAATGAAACCTACTAGACTGATGCCTCTTTTTATTGTCATCTTTACTCTATCAAGCTTTCCAATGTCTCCTAGCATCAAATCTAAGCAATATCCAGCACATGTAGTCCAAAACAAATGACGTCTCTTGGCTTGTAAAAATTTCCCTAACATGACAAGCATAAACTTAAATAAGAAAATGAGTCACAGATAAATTGAAATGTTAACAATTGAATGAGTTTACTGTCTCTTACCGACCAAAACATAATTGCTTGCTTTGTCGGTCACCACTTGAACAACATTTTGTTCACCAATCTCCATCACAAAAGTGTCCAGAAGCATCAACACCCGTGCCAAACATAGTTCCTGATGGACAATTCACCAAGAAATTGATCAAAGTTCTACCCTTCTTATCTGTCCATCTGTCAGACATGATAGAACATCTGTAGTTTACTCTCTCTATCTCATGCTACTTCAATAATTCCTTGGTGTACTCTAACTCCTTTTGAAGGTGTGTAACTCTACATTCATAATAAGATGGAACCTTCAAATGAGGACCATAGTTCCCTATTTCTTCAACCATCAACCTGAAACTTCTAGAGCGTACAACATTGAAAGATATCTCATTCGTTACTAAAAACCTCTCAATATATTGAATTGTTCTGGCTCTGGCTTCTTTATCACAAGCATCATTGATGCTTGTTTGCCTTTTCCCCAACTTGATGTTGTTTTCTGGTTTTTTTAAGAGACGTAGGTCCATGGGACCTTTCACAATCTTGCTTTTCTTGGCAGGAACAGTAGAGGAATCACTGCCGGATGTTACTCCCTTTTTTCCAGTTGGAATGTTACGAATTTCTCCCTCCTCTTCAAGCTCATCATCATCTTCTTGTAGCTAATTTAGGGAAGCATTTTTATCAGCTAGCTTCCTCTCGCTTCCTTCAAAGCATTTCTTACTTCTGGAGTGATTTTCTTACATGGCTCTACATCTCCCTTTATCCCCATTTGGTAGTATTTAGCCCTCGTAATTCCACCTGTAGTTATCTTCTGACAATAGTCACATGTCACATTCCTTCTGTTATTTATATCCTTCAAGGAATTCCATTGTTATGCCATATCACGATATGGACTCGGGGTTTAACCAAAGCACAAGAAGAAGGAGACTCTTGTGTACTGCCATTTGTTGTCATCACTAGCTACAATTATTATTATAAAGGAAAAAAAAATCAATTACAAGGGTGATGTGAGTCTTGTGGTGCAGTTACAGTCAAAAAAAGAAATGTATTTAAAAATTCACAGTTACAAAATAATAAAAAAAATTATAATTATAACCTCCCTTTTTTTAATTTATAATTTTCTTTTTCAAAAAAGATTATTTTGTATTTGAATAAAATTTTAAAATTATTTGAAATAAAAATTGTATTTTTTTACTTATTTTACAAACAAAAATTAATTAAATTTTAAACATTATTAAGTGTGTTTAATAATCTACAGTTTGTAAAATAAAAAATATATATATAATTTTTTTATAAAAATTCATAATTTTTTTGTAAAAAAAAATTCGTAACTTTTTTGTAAAAAAAATTCATACTTTTTTTTGTAAAAAAAGATCATAATTTTTTTAAGTAAATTGAAAGTAATGTTTCAAAAAATAATTCACATTTTGTGAAATATAAAAAAGTACATAAATTTTATTTAAGTAAATTGAAAGTTATATTTAAAAAAAATTTGAAAGTGACATATAACCAGACTCCACAGAGAATTAACCTATTATGAGAGTCAGAAAAAAATAACGAAGAAAAAAAACATGAAGGACAAAAAAAGGGAAGAAATCAGGAAAAATAAATATGAGGGTAGAAAAAAAAGAAAAAAATAAGAAAATAGAAAAAAAAATATAAGAGAAAAAAATAAAATAAAGTTAGAAAACTTACAGGATGCTGCGTAGAAGCTGCCAACAAAGAGAAAAAAAAGGCAGATGCAACTCGGAATCCTTGAAATAGAAAATATAAAATAAAAAGAAACATAAAAGCTACGGACTTTGAATAGATAGGTCTTTGTGGTGGAGTGTGTCAGTGGTGTTTAAAAGAAAAAGAGAAGTCCAAAGGTTAAAAGCATGGCCCAATATTCTTTTAATATTAAATAATGAAAAAGACACAAATATCCAAGTCTTCTGTTTTTCTTTTCAGCCTTTCTGCTTCGTCGTTTTACATCCGTAATTTTCAACGCTTTTTCACCGCTTCAGACGCCATTTTAACTGCTATTGCTGCCGCTTCAAACGCAAGCTATGACTGGTGCGATGCGGTGCGGTTGGATGCGGTGGTCTTTCGAAACCCGCGAACGGCACGGGTAGGGATAGAAGAGTGTGGAAGTGGAACATGTGTAACCAATCAGTGGTGAAGACTGCTTATTGGAGTTAATTAAGATATCATTCCATGCAGCTAAATCCTCTTTGGAAGAAACTTTGGAAATTGAGAAGGCCTCATAGGATCAAGACATTTTTATGGCATTTTTCTCATAATAGACTCCCATGTAAGGCATACACTGATAGATTGAGTCATAGAGGAAAATTTTGTAAGGCATGTCCAGCAAAAGAAGAATCAATTATACATATCCTTTGTGATTGTTTCTATGTTATTCCCATTTGGAAATCTTGGCTAGCACCTGTGGATTGGACAGAATTTTTTAGAACAGAACTCTTTGCGTGGATTGTGAAGAATATAGACACGAAGTGGGCTGGTGTTACAAGTCGCAGCTGGCACGACATCTTCTATGTTACCATATGGTTCTTGTAGCAGTGAAGCAATAAAGAGATCCATGATCCAAATTTTACAAGACCAATGTCTCCCAAAAAAATGATCCTTTCATATTAGAAATATTCACTCAGCAGTATCTCGTCCAATTATCAGCAACACGTATAGTGATATTGTTGGCAGTGGGTCTTATAATTGGAGACCACCAAACACAAATTGGGTTAAAGTTAATTTTGAGGGTGATGTGAAAGGGGCTTCAAGGGAAGCTGAATGTAAAGTAATCATTCGATCAGATAGAGAAGTGTGGTTGGCAGGTATGTCCAGTTTTATTGGAGCGTACAATCCTCTTAAAGCATAAATGTGGGGCGCCTTGAAGGGTCTTGAGTTGGCTTGGTCTTTAAGCCTTTGGAAAACTATCTTAGAATGAGACTGTAAAGAATTTATCTCCATGCTCACCTCTGAAGGAGATGAGACCAGAAAGCCACGTTTAGTGGTTTGCATTCTGGAATTGTTGTCGAAAGACTGGAATTGTCTTCTATCCTTCACACCTAGAGAGGAAAATATATGTGCAGACTGGATGGCTAATAAGTAAGGGTGTGCAAAAAAATTGGTTCACTTGCATTGCCCTTGATCTGACCTTGACCGGACCCGTAAATATCTTATTTTTTTGAACTGGATTTAAATACCGATTCACTTTTATTTGGGTCAATTTTAGACCTGATTATTTTAATAATTGATCCAATGACCCAAAACTCGACCCACACCAATTATGTGAAAAAAAAACAAAAAATCACAATTCTCTCTTCTCTCTGTTTTGGTGCCAAGGGTTCTCTCTTCTCCCAATCTCTCTCGGTCATTCACTCTCTTGGTTCCTCTCTGGTATTCCCCTCCATCTTCCTTCAAAATCACGAGAGAGAGAGAGAGAAAGAGAGAGAGGGAGTTTTCAAGGAATCGATTGAAGAGTGAAAGTTCACAATCCATCGTGTTGGTTTGGTTGATAAGGAGTAATTGAGTGTTCCACGCAAACGCCAACTGAATCGGTGTCATTTTGATTTCTCAGTGACTTTATCTGACCAGGTCATATTCAAGTATACACTTTTTCTTCCCTAACCCTAGGTTCCTATATTTCATCAATTCACTCTTTTCTATTCTCAATCTCTCTAATTTCACTGTTGCCCACTTCTTATATATATATATATATATATATATATATATATATATATATATATATATATATATATATATATATATGCTTCTTTTTTTGTGATGTAAGTGTTCTTGCTTTATCAATTCATTGCTTTTTTGGGTTTGTTTGATCAAATGCGTATTGAATTTGTCAGGGCTATTATGAAACATATTGAATTTGAATTTTAAGATTAAATAACTTTTTTTGTTAAAAAAATTATATTCCTTTATTTATTTAACAAATATCAAATTTATTATATAATTATTTGAAACAAAAAAATTAAATTGCATGAGTTTAAAAATTAAATCAATAACTATAAAAAAAATCAAATCAAAAATAAGTTTTGAAACAAGTCAAAAGTGGATCAGGTTGAATTTGACCCGATTTTGAAATCAAGTTAGACCCAATTCAAAAACCAAGTCAGGTCAGATCTGACCCAGTTCTGAACTAGTTTTGACTCATGAATTGGCTCATTTTTGACAAGCCTACTAGTAGTCATCAATTCAGCCCACCCGTTTTTAATTTCCGTAGCAATGTTGGCAACAATACCCATCAAAGGCTAGACAAATAATTAATCAATTAAAAAAAATTAATCCTTAACTACTGGCAGTGTTTGTTTTTATAAGGATTCAATTTTCAAAAAAAATTCACCTGTTTAATTCATTGATCAAATGTATTACGGAATAATGCCGAAAGACACGTTTCACATGACTATGTATTTAGTCGCCCACCTGACACATATGCGTTCCATGTAATGAATGTTTCTTGGTATTGTTTAATGCTCTCCAACATTCACATCACGAGGAAGATGGGTTGCGTTGCTTACAGCTGCATGCCATTGTTAGTCTTAAATTCTACTTAAATTAGTATTAAGTCTCCTATATTTTTTGGGCTGAATAGAATAAAATGCAAGTAAAAGGGCCCAAAAAAATGTGTAAAATAAGTCCGCTTTGGAATTTGAGCTGATAATGGCAATTTTGTAAATATGGTGATATTCTTTTGCCATTTAATTACATGATAGCGGTTTAGTAGAAGAAAAGAGCTGAGGTGGAACAATCTGAACCATGGATTGATTTTAGAGCAATCAAATGGACAACATCTACTTGAAGCTTTAGTTTAAGTCAGAGTCTCTTTTTGTAGAATTCAAAAGAAAATTTTCGTTGAAGTCAGTTTTGAGTTTTTTTAGCGCTTTAGTTTTCTTTGTAAATTCTTGGAGATACATGCACAAGGAATGACTTCGTTCTTGAAGGAATTTAAGAGGAGGGATTTTCGCATGCGTGCCTTTGGGATTTGCAGTACTTTGGTTAAACCTTTCATAGTTTTACAATTTCATTTGTGAATAACAAATTGGTCTGTACTTTTAACTCTTACTATTTCTGATCTGCGTGAATGAGAAACATGGTTTCTGTTATGTTAATTTTCATTCTTGCTTCAATCGTCAACATGCATTGCTAATTTCTTTTTCTAGAATTCTGATAAAGATTACAAGTATCCATTAATTGATTCAAATTGCTGTGCATGTTCTTGATGTTTGATTAGTGAAACTTTCTTGGTTTGAGTTCCACGGGAATGGGCTTGATATTTCTTGCATGAACTATTATTGGAAAATTTGAGTTTATGAATTTCATTAATTCAAGATTCCAAGATTAGGGATAATCTGGGGTAGAAATTGATTACACGTCATCAATGAACTGATTCAAAATTAAGGGATTAATTTGAATCATTTTCAGAACTGAGTTTGGAAAAATTCAGTCAGGTTCTACAAAAAATCAAGTTTCATCAAGATAGTTGCTATAACATTTAAAACGCAAACATGTATATTTTAAGGAAAAGTCATTGAAATCAGAATTCTAGAGTTTTAATCTTGATTCTAAACTGTTTGAATACTTTGTACTTGTTGATTTCATATTCTGATTATTATTTTTTAATCTCAATTTCAGCTAAGTGTATTTTGTTTTACTAGTTTGATTACTTGTTCAAAAAATTAGGAATAGAATAAATAAAGAATCTAAACAAATCATTCCTTGAGAAAGATCTTAATCTTCGGATCTACACTACCAACACCCACCACCCATATCTTTACTTTGGTCAGAGGATAGACGTGGCAAATAACTTCTGTTACCTACTTCGGTACTTCCCTCAAAGCTAAATTAGAGAAATTTACAGTGACACTATTATTTGTTATTGATTCTTTATTTTTTCTTAAGTCTTACGGGTATTATTGAATGTTACCTACTACTTTCCTTTGGAAAGTTGAAAGAGAAAACTACTCTGATACTCTTTTTGTTCTTGCAGGAATTATGGATTGTTCTTATCTGAAGTCTTACGGGTATTGTTGATTGTTTATTAGGATTTATTATTTCGAGATAAAATTATCTCTTACACAACCCTTGCTTATTATGTTAAATAGATTCACAAATATTTATAGTTATATGATAAATATTTTCATAATTCACTTTGAATATTATACCTATAAAAATAGCGTAGCTTCTAAACAGCTAGTGTAAAAAAATAAAGTAGGATACTTGAGTATGGTACTTGTAAGAATACCATAATAACAAATGCAAAATCAAGCTTCAGGTTTTAAATTCTGTATATCAGTCCTAATTAATCCATTCAAACGAAGCCTCAGGTTTTCCTTCGTTTTGACAATTTCCATTGATTGATTATATGCGAAACACCCTCCTTCAATGAAGCCCTCCTTCCTTCCTTAAAATTCTAGGTAATGGGTATCTACCACTAGGATTGTACTCATTCAACTCCGTCAGAGCTGTAGCCACAGCTCGAAAGACCTCATCACCAAACTCATCCTTTAATATTCTCAGTTTTTCATCTTCTTCATCTAAAATTTCCTGCATAATAAATCCAACATAGACTTAGATCATGGACCATGCATAGAACAACAATAGGCACCTTGATCGGCCAATAAATCTGTTGAGATATATAAAAGATAATATTGTTTTTTAAGCAATACCTTATTATTTCGTAGTTATTGCGAAATGATGCATTTTGTTTTTTAAGCAATAATCAGCATGAACAATGAGGCAATCAGATAATATCCGGCATCCGCAATTAAAATGACCACATGAACATTTCCTAGAGATAAAAAAGATAACTTCCATTTGAACACATGTAATTTTGATTATTGTACCTTAGCGTTCCCAGCTTTATCTAATAAAACTTTATATGGATGCCAGCTTGGATCTCTAAGATAAGCCTCCCACCGTGAGCACAACTCCACAGCTTTCACATTCACTTCATCATTAGAAAATTTTCTCTTAGCTGCTTTCTCAAACGGCTTACCATCAAGCTCCCCCATTCTTTTAACACCAATAAATGCCCGAGTCATCTCCCCTATCCCCTTTGAACAAGGAAATCAGATTGAAAAAAAAAGAGAAAAACCAAACCCACAATGCACAAGGCTTTCCGATGTACGAGGGTAGGAATGAAAGATCGATTGTAAGCAACCTTATCCTTACAATATTACAAAGAGATTGTTTCTCAAACTTGAATTCATGACCTTCTGGTCACAAGAAGCAAACTTACCACTGCTCCAAGGCTCGCAAATGACAAAACCATGGTAGCAACAGTAACACAAGAAGCTAACTGAAATTATAGAGCTTACTTGTACCAAGAAATTATAGAGCTTATTTTGCTAGAAGTTTAACTTTAAGCATCAGATCCTATAAAGAAGGAACATGAAAAAAAAAATGCAAACAACCTTAATTTGTGGTGAGTTTACCACGCATTTCATACAAAAAAAGCCCTCTATCCTGGTTTTGAAAATAATTTAGAGAAGATATTCCAAAGTTGATTTTCAGACCATTGAATGAATTGAAGGCCTAAAGACATAATCACATCGCAGAGATTCACATTTATGCACATAAAAAGATACATACACTAATTAATTCCTTGCGAGCATCTTGCAATTCATCATTGGTTTTACGTTCCTTGACAACAAGAGTTTGTTCAAGTGCTTCCATTGCTTCCAACTCCTTCTCCTTTTCCTGCAGATCCGATTTAATTGCATCCAATTTTTTCTTCTCCTCCAAATCTTCATCCTCCCCCATGTGTTTCATTACTTGAAGAGCTCCCCTCATGTGATCGATCTTCAATTCCAATGCTTGTTTGGCATCGAGTTTTCTTTGTAGTTCATGAATTTTTTTATGCAGTTTCTCCTTTTGTTTCTGCAAATTTCAACCACAAAATGACCAAGTCAAAATCTTAAATGGATACATCTAACTGAATTATCTACCCCAGATAGAAGAAAATGGAATTTGTGCCTTTTGTTCTTCAGCCAAATGCATAATTTTCTCATCGGCCTTGTTTTGCTCCATTATTGCCATCTCATTCTGCAAAAAAAAATAGATGAAGAAAAAAGTTCATCAGTCTTAAAATTATTAAAATTAGGTGTGGTGTTTGGAATTTGACACAAAATTACTCGCTTATCGATAAATTTACACAGGCAAAATAGTTTACATTTTTCTTCTTCAGATATATCTTCTCTCTCTCATTTTCATTCCGTTCTTGACGCCTCTGCAGATCTTTCTCACGGTTCAGAAGCTCTTTCTTCTGAGCTTCCAGACGCAATCTGGCTTTTTCATGATCCATAAGAATCTTCTCCAAATGATCACGGTCACTCTGCTGCATCTTTTGTATTTCTGATGGAACAGGGTCAAACACAGTAAGTTACCATAAAGATTAGAAAATCACAAAGAACTAGAATAATTCACTAAAGAGTAAAACAGACAGCAAGCTATTAGGATAGATATAATCATACAAAAAAAAACATCACCAATCAACTAAGGGAAACACAGTAAGCTATTAAAAAAATTAAAAAACACACACACACGAACTAGAACAATTCATTTGAAGTTTCAACATACCATTATTAAATGATTTAATCATCTCCTCTTTCTGTTCTATCACTTTGTTCAGGGACAAATCAATCTCATCGTATTTGCTTCGTACCCATTCCAACTCCTTATTCTTCATTTTCAAGGTATTAGCTAAACTCGAGACAAGCTGTGATGTTTTCCTTTTGTCATCTGCTTGTTTTTCAGAAACAGTTTTCAAGTCCCCTTTTTTACGAAGGTGAACACCAATTATACTATTCATGTGATAGTCGTCATCGCGGGCCAACCATCCGTAGAGTCTATCTCCTCGGCATTTTAAACTGTAGTAATCCTTCTTACCACAATGTTCCGCTTCAAAGCTCCTTTCAAAGTTAATAGCATTGGTGAAACCATCCCATTCTATACTGAATTCGACAATGGCAAAGCCTGAATGTCCATCATGGTTCCACAGAGGATGAACTCTCAAGGGGCGAAATCCTTTTAGGGTAAACTCCTCCCTTAGTTTTGTACCACTTTCTCCAACATACCTTCCGTTTTAATTTCCGTAGCAATGTTAGCAACAATACCCTTCCAAGGCCAGACAAATAATTGATCCTTGCAACAGGTTCGGATGTAATATTCACATCATGATACCTTTCAATGTATAACTGAAGGGCAGAGTGCTTCGCTCTATCTTCTATCTCTCTGCTATGTGAACCCTTGGCAAATCTTGATGCATGTTTTAAAAGCTCACTCGAGGAGTAATCCTGCCTGTCCAGGCAAAAGGGACACCTATATGTTGAATTTGAGATTTTGATTGTAAAGCAACCATTCTTCAAATCATCATAATATCTACGCTCGTAGTACTTGAAGTCAGACTCACGTATACGTTCTGATTGATGTGACATCTGCAAATGAGAATTGTATGATGAAGTCGATAATCAAATACACACTAGAGCGTGTTGAAAAAAATCGATAGTGACACAAAACCAAGAAAAGAGAGAGAGAGAGATAAGAGTAGAGAGATTCGCACTATGATTTACCCTGGTTCAGCCAATGTACTATATTCTCCTCACCGCCACTAGTTACGAGTCACTTGGTTTACAAGTAAAATATAAACAGGATTAGAAAACCCTAACAGCAGCTATTCATGGGCCCAAGCCCAAACTGCTAACCCCAGTTGCCTTTTTGCTTACCCCGATAATTAGGACATCATCAGCATGCAAAATATGAGCCATACCCAACATGACACAAAAAAGTTGAAGAAAAAAAAATAACCAGAAGCCAAGAAAAAATAAAAAAAAAGGTTTTTCATTCATCGTTTAACATTTAACATGACAAAAAAAAGTTGAAGAAAAAAAAATTACGACACTTAATACGATCACTCTTCCTACAACATAATTCTTATAAAACGATTATTTATCATGCTCAATGATATTTCCAGGTTGCCAATAACTTTTTTTTGCACGAGTAGGAAAAATATTTTGTCCTTGTTCTTATATTCTTTCATTCAATCAAAGCTGAGGATTAAACGATGAAATTTTTCAAAAAAGAAGAAAACGATGAGGCGATTAGCATAGTAGTATTAGTAGTAATACCTTGTGCTGGAGGAACACCCTTTCACAATGACGTTGACGAGTTTTCAAGTGAACCAAAGCTGAAGAACTGAGAAAAATATAAAGTGACGGTGTAAGAGGAGGAATGCGGAACTAGAAGAAGAAACCCCAATCCCTTTCTTATATTCTGATTATTTTTGCATGTCTTAGGGGTGTATTGGATTAGGATTTTAAAAGAGTTTTTTGATATAAAAAATCCTAGAAATTTTAAAAGACATTTTAGAATTTGAGAGACTTTATAAGACTTTATAATTTTAAAAGAAGGGTAAGAATGCATCCAAGGACAAAAGCGATGCTGAGTGCTTCCATTGTGGCAAGAAAGGCCATTGGAAGAGGAATTGTCCAGACTACCTGAAGAGTTGAAGGACAAGAAGCATGGTGATGCTTCTACCTCAGGTACTTTCATGATTGGATAAATTATTCTTGTGCTAATCCTACCTCATGGGTATTGGATACCGGTTATGGTTCTCATATCTGCAATATGTTGCAGGTGCTTAGTAGCCCAAGGAGATTGGAGAGAAACGAGGTGGACCTCCGCGTTGGCAATGGAGCAAGGGTTGCTGCTCATTCTGTTGGAGATGCCGACCTCATTTTGGCTACGGGCCTTTTATTGCATTTGAATAATTGTCTTTATGTTCCAAACATTTCTAGAAACACTATTTCTATTTCTTGTTTAGAACAAGATGGTTTTACTTTTAGTATTAAGACTGGTACATTTTCTATCATTTCGAATGATATTGTTTATGGTACTGCTTCTTTAATAAATGGATTGTATGTTCTGGAAATGGGAACTGAAGTGCTCAATATAGCCGTGAAACGACCTAGGATAGATAATCAATCTTATCTTTGGCATTGTAGACTAGGGCACATAAACGAAACAAGATTGTTTAGGATGAATGCAAATGGATACCTAGATTCCATGGATTTGGAATCCTATGGACAATGTGAATCTTGTCTAGCTGGGAAAATGACTTGTCATAAGCCCAAAGGGCTTGATAGTCATAGGGCTAGTGAGTTATTAGAACTCATTCACACTGATGTTTATGGACCAATGTCTATAGAGGCTAGAGGAGGATATTCCTATTTTATCACCTTTACTGATGACAAATCAAGATTTGGGTACGTGTACCTATTGAGATATAAATCTGAAGCCTTTGAAAAGTTCAAGGAGTTTAGGAATGAAGTAGAGAAATAGCGTGGCAAGATGATTAAGACATTACGATCAGATCGTGGTGGTGAATATCTGAGCCATGAGTTTCAGGATTATCTGAGAGAAAATGGAATTCTCTCGCAGTTTACTGCACCTTACACACCACACCAAAATGGTGTCTCCGAAAGGAGAAACAGGACCTTGTTAGACATGGTCAAGTCTATGATGAGTGAGACTCAACTTCCAAAATCGTTTTGGGGATATGCCTTAGACACAACGGCATTCTTTATAAATAGGGTACCGTCTAAATCTGTTCAGACCACACCATATGAGATATGGAATGGTAAGAGACCCAACCTGAGTTACCTCAGGGTATGGGGATCGCCAGCTTATGTCAAAGTGTTGGCATCAGACAAGCTTAGTACTAAGAGTACTAAATGTTTATTTGTGGGGGTATCCCAAAGGTACTAAGGGATACTACTTTTACTCCGTGGATGAACACAAGGTGTTTGTGTCAAAGAATGCTGAGTTCCTTGAGAAGGATTTGATCTCTCAAGGAGCCAGTGGGAGTAAGATTGATCTTGAAGAAGTTCAAGAACCACATGA
Organism: Gastrolobium bilobum; assembly: GCF_033153095.1. NCBI lineage: Eukaryota > Viridiplantae > Streptophyta > Magnoliopsida > Fabales > Fabaceae > Gastrolobium > Gastrolobium bilobum. The sequence continues at coordinate 76,905 of NW_026899649.1, read as the reverse complement.
ACAGATTGAGGAACCCGAGTCTGCTCCGCAGGCGACGTTCTCCAATGGAGAAGTAAACACACAACTCCGTAGGTCAATGAGGGTCATCCATCCACCTGAGAGGTATGGGTTTGTGATTGAGAATCAGTAAACCGTCGAGGATGATGAACCAAGTAACTACGAAGAGGCAGTCAAGGATGTTGACTCTTCTAGATGGCTTGAAGCCATGGAATCTGAAATGGATTCGATGTATCAAAACAAGGTATAGACCTTGGTTCCTAAACCGCAAGGAATAGTTCCTATCGGTAACAAATGGGTCTTTAAAAGAAAGACTGATGCAGATGGCAACGTTCAGACCTACAAATCTAGGTTGGTTGCGAAAGGGTATCGTCAAAGACAAGGAGTTGACTATGATGCGACTTTCTCGCCTGTTTCCATGATCAAATCTATTAGGATCATGCTTGCAATAGCGGCATATCACGACTATGAAATTTGGCAAATGGATGTCAAGACCGCCTTCTTGAATGGGTTCTTGAAGGAAGAAGTGTACATGACACAACCTGAGGGCTTTGAAATCAAAGATCATGAGCATATGGTATGCAAACTTCAAAGGTCGATATATGGGCTAAAGCAAGCATCAAGGAGTTGGAATATTCGTTTTGATGAAGTCGTTAAGAGTAACGGTTTTATCAAGAACGAGGATGAACCTTGTGTTTACAAGAAGGTTAGTGGGAGTAATGTCGTCTTCCTGGTACTTTGTGTAGATGACATATTGTTAATAGGAGATGACATCCCCACATTACAAATAACGAAAGAGTGGCTTTCAAAATGCTTCACCATGAAGGATTTGGGAGAAGCGGCCTTTATACTTGGTATAAAGATCTATAAAGATAGATCCAAGAGGCTGCTGGGTTTATCTCAATCCACGTATGTTGACAAGATGCTAAAGAGGTTTAGCATGGAAGGGTCGAAAAGGGGTTTTCTTCCCGTCATTCATGGGGTACATCTTTCAAAGGCTATGTGTCCTAAGTCACAGCCTGAGAAGGATCGCATGAGTGGAATTCCATACGCTTCGACTATTGGATCCATCATGTATGCCATGATATATACGAGACCAGATGTCTCATATGCTTTGAGCATTACGAGCAGATACCAGTCGGACCCTGGAGAGGGTCGCTGGACAGCAGTCAAGACCATCCTTAAATACTTAAGAAGAACTAAGGATACGTTTCTGGTCTATGGTGAGGTTGATGAGCTAACAGTGAAAGGGTTCACTGATGCCAGCTTTCAGAGTGACAAAGATGACTGCAAGTCATAGTCAGGGTTCGTATTCACCTTAAATGATGGGGCAGTATCTTGGAGGAGGTCCAAGAAGGAGACAACAGCAGATTCAACGACAGAAGCTGAATATATAGCTGCTTCAGAAGCAGCTAAGGAGGCCGTGTGGATCCTGAAGTTCATATATGAACTTAGGGTGGTTCCAAGTGTGGATGATAACCTAGTCGATTCTCTGACAAAGGCTGTTTCTCAGAGAAAACATGATAGTCATTATGAGGCTTTGGGTATACGACTTAGGTCTGATTGGCTCTAGGCCATGTGGGAGCTTGTTAGTATATGGATGTCCTAGAGACAATCTTTTAATTAGATTAGGACATACGTGGACCTTTGTATTGTCGCAAATAAATAAAAGCGTTATTTATCCTGTTTCATATTTTGTCTCAATATTACTGTTAATATTTTATATGAGTAACTGGATAAACCCCTTGGAATAAAATAGATATCTCTTGAGTATCTGTGATGAGATCACGATCATGAGGATTCAAGGATACTGGATATTTATTCCTAATTTTATGTTCCTAGTCTAGAGACGCTGAGAATGGGGATCAGTGATCTCGGGTAAGACTAGCACGACTTATCTACTTGTATTCGGATGCAAGGTAAAGACCTCATGAGCTACAGATATGGAGATGTCTTAGCTAAAGTCGTGGGTGGATCTATAAAAGTATAGCTCGCACTGAATAGACCCACAAAAGAGACTCTATGAGGAAATCTCACAGAGAGTATCATTAGAGTAGTGTCTTTATATTTGAGTATGTCTTTCCTTAGACCAGAAGTTATTACCTAGACTGTGTTCTAGAAGGCATGTTTTGACTCTATACCTCGTATGCCTGAAACATGAAGACTCATAGGTATACTGTTGGGCTTATCCTGAAAGAGCACAGGGCTAGGGTGATAAGCTGAAGGAATTCGTCAAATCTCTGTGAGAGATTAGGTTATCTGTAAACCGGAGAAATCGGGATGACATTTACAGGGACTCGGGAATCTATGCATAGTAAAAGAGATCATGAGATGATCTGCCTTTAGAGTCAGTAAATTGAAGATTCCCTATTTCGAATAAAGCTTACCCTAAACCGCAAGGGTTGATACGCTTCCTTACCCTAGGTTTTATGGGAAGGTAACCGAGACGAAAAGAAATACATACGGCAACCAAATATGTGTAATAGGATGATCAAGTCATTAATCTAACTAGCTCTGGGGCAACAAAGCATTGCTAGTGCTCCGTGTTGTCATTAAATGGGTTGTGGGCTTGTTGGGCCCGAGCCCATTTATGTTAGTGGCTATGTTGGACCTAATGGGTCACGCACTAACACCTTAACGTCATGATGATATAGCATTAAAGGTATTGGGCCTAATAATGGTTGTTAGCCCAAGATAAAGTTTGGAAGCCCACCTAAGAGGGAGAGGGCGCATGGTATTGTTAATGGGCTTGGATGGTCCAAGACATTACTAATTAATTTAATTAGTTAAATTAATTATCAAATATTTAAATTTTGAATTTTGAATTTGAAATTTGAATTTTGAATTTTAAATTTTGAATTTGAATTTTGAAATTCGAATTTTGAATTTGAAATTTGAAATTTGAATTTTGGATTTGAAATTTGAAATTTGAAATTTGAATTTGAAATTTGAATTTGAATTTAGAATTTAAATGTTTGAACGTTTGAATTTAAATGTTTGAATTCGAATTTGAATTGGCTATGAAAAGTTGTTTCATAACAAATGGATAAGATGAGATCTTGTTGGAACAAATCCCTTGTATCAAGAGAAGATCTATGGGGATCTCCAAGGGCTGATTTGGGGCGCCATTTTGGTGGGAGATGATTGTCATCTTGTCAAACCAACAAGCTCCAATCAGATTTTGTTGTTGAGAGAATCAGTGAGCTAGTTGGTTCAAACTTGAATGCAACAGCTCAAATGTATCTGGACCCTTTTGGGCTGAATAGGGGCGTATGAATTGGTGGTCATATGATGACCATTGGTACAGAATTTTGACTAGATAAAGACCTAGTCTTATGACGATTCAAAGGTGAGGTTGTTGGGATTTTTGAATTGCAACAACTCCACCTTTGTCTCACTCACTTGTGCGCCACTTTCATTATAAATAAAGTAAAATTATGATTTGATACTCTAATTCTCTCCCTCTCTTGTGCGTCTAGTTGGTGAGTTCCTCCTTAAGGTTTTTCAAAAGAACCTACCCAATTATTCTATATACCATTCCCACTCTTGTGAAGTTTTCATGCTGGAGACTTCACTCTTCTAAAAACATATATCTAGCCTCCTTCTTCACCTATTGAGCGCATAGCAAGCCTCTCTGTGGTGGTCAATTGGTGGCTTTCAAGAAAGCGTTCTTGCATCTTGACGTGGGTGGTGTGGATCAACGTTAGAGGGTTTGAACCCTTCAAATCTAACACTGATCGTCTTGGAGTTTTGAACTCATAAACAAAGGTAACATCACATGCCATAAAGCATGATTCTTGATTGCATGTGTAATTCCGCATATGAAAAATTTTGTTTTTCCCTCTCACATGCTACGGACTTCAAGGCCATTTTACTTTCAAGTGGTATCAGAGCCCGGTCGCTTTACCATCGGCGGGTGATGGTACTTTGTTTGTGAAATTAATTTTCTCACGGTCAAAAGGTCTTTGTGTTAAAGATTAATTATTTGCATGTGGATTTTTTTTATGAACATGTTTAATATGATTATGGTGTTCATATATCTACATGACCTCATGGTTTTGTTTGTTTTGATTCTTTGTGAAAGTTTTCAAAAGAAACATTTTTTTGAAAAGAGAATATGATTCTATCATGATGTGAATATTCAAATGCATTATTTTCTCCATGATTTTATTTAATAAAATTTTTGTATACGATGATGTATGGTTCGGCCATATGAGTTATGGTTGAACAAATGGTTTAATTTTTGTGATCTTTGAGAAAGATTTGACAAAGATTTGAATTATGCATAAATATGCAAAATTCGACCAATGGGAGAAAATTGGAAAATTTTTGAATTTTGATTCTTGTTTTGATATTTTAATTGTTAAATTATCAAAATATATGTGAGGAAATATTTATATAATATTTGATATTATGTGCTTGCAAGCTGTTTAAATTTTCAGGTGCAATTTGGAAGGGGATGGTCATCGTGCCCGAAATTCGAATTTCAAATTTTAAATTAATGTGTAATTTTGCTCTATTTTAATTAGAGTTGTAATTTGAATTTTGTATTTTGTATTTTTTATTAATTGTCCCTCCAAATATGTTTTGGAGTTTCTTTAATTATATGTAATTAGAGAATTAGCTAGTGGCGTATAGACGACGAGGAGCTGATGCTTGAGAAGCAAGATGGACAAATGCACGAGCACCATGACCATCTCAAATAAAACTGTTTTATATGCATGTATGCTTTTATGTTTTGAACGACTAGTATGCATGAATTGGACAAATCGCGTTTGTATATATTATTATGCATGTCCAATTCTGACTAGTGTAATCCGATAGATGTTTGACATAGGATAACGACTAGCATGATAATAATATAAATGTGTTTGATGAGACCTAATAAACCCCAAATAAAAGGAACCCATAAAGGAATAAATTATTAAGCATATGATTACCTCCCACCACCAATATTACTCGAACCTCCTCTACATAGTGGTGCTCCACAACTCAGTTTGGACCCACTGTTTCGTTGAGTAAGAGTAGTATTAGAAGTGTTAGACACTTAGGGTGCTGGTTAATACTTAACTGAGACATAAGTTGCAGGCTTAGTCGGGCTTATGTGCTTAGGGTAATAATGCTAGGTTGGTTGCATGAGATGCACCACTAAGTGACAAGGAGTTGTCAACCTAATGTTAAGAGAGGGAATGAGATACTGTTGATGAGGATCAACCCATTATTTAAATTAATCTTGCGGTCACAGACGGGGGTTAAAATAGATAATCGCACTCTTAATCTCACTAAGGTAAAATCTAAAAGTAGATTAACCCTAAGTCAAATGGGAAGGGTCATTGACTTAGATAAAATAGTGGGAGGGGCAAATTATTTAAAGTCTTTAATAATTTGTTTATACAATATGTCTAAATATATTAATTAAACCATCTTTACATCTTTTTTCAGTTTTTAGTATGACTAATCCACTGTCACTGCGCTCAATACTCGATACGAACAAACTGACCGGTTCAAACTTTATGGACTGGTATCGGAACTTAAGAATTGTTCTTAGGGCCGAAAAAAATATCTTATGTCTTGGATGCTGCATTACCCGTAGCTCCTAGGGAAGGGGAATATGGGCTTACGGAATTTGATTTCGAGGCCCACAAACAGCACATAGATGACAATGTGCTGACTGTCTGCATCATGTTGGCATCCATGTCGCCTGAACTGCAAAAGTAGCATGAGCATATGGATGCTCCCTCTATTGTCTTACATCTCAAGGAGTTGTATGACATTAAAGGCAGGATGTCTGAGAACATGTCTGTGAGCAGTCATGTTCTTAAGATGATCGGGCTCATTGAGAAGCTAGGAAATCTAGTCTTCGTGATGGATGCCGAGCTAAGTAATGACTTAGTCTTGACCTCGCTTCTACCTTCCTTCAGTCAATTCATTATGAATTACAACATGCATGGGATGCTTGTGAGCTTGCCTGAATGTTTAAGCATGTTAATAACTGCTGAAGTGTCTATCAAGAAGGATAGGACACATGCTCTTCTGATTGGTGGGCCTAGCAAGGCAAAGGGTAAGGGCGAGAAGTCTGCGAAAGGAGACTCCCTTAAACCCAAAGGAAAACCGAAGAAGAAGAAAGGAAAAAAGAAGGGTAAGAATGCATCCAAGGACAAAAGCGAGTGCTTCCATTGTGGCAAGAAAGGCCATTGGAAGAGGAATTGTCCAGACTACCTGAAGAGTGTGAAGGACAAGAAGCATGGTGATGCTTCTAGCTCAGGTACTTTCATGATTGAGATAAATTATTCTTGTACTAATCCTACCTCATGGGTATTGGATACCGGTTGTGGTTCTCATATCTGCAATATGTTGCAGGTGCTTAGGAGCCCAAGGAGATTGGAGAGAAACGAGGTGGACCTCCGCGTTGGCAATGGAGCAAGGGTTGCTGCTCATTCTGTTGGGGATGCCGACCTCATTTTGGCTACGGGCCTTTTATTGCATTTGAATAATTGTCTTTATGTTCCAAACATTTCTAGAAACATTATTTCTATTTCTTGTTTAGAACAAGATGGTTTTACTTTTAGTATCAAGAATGGTACATTTTCTATCATTTCGAATGATATTGTTTATGGTACTGCTTCTTTAATAAATGGATTGTATGTTCTGGAAATGGGAACTGAAGTGCTCAATATAGCCGTGAAACGACCTAGGATAGATAATCAATCTTATCTTTGGCATTGTAGACCAGGGCACATAAACGAAACAAGATTGTTTAGGATGAATGCAAATGGATACCTAGATTCCATGGATTTGGAATCCTATGGACAATGTGAATCTTGTCTAGCTGGGAAAATGACTTGTCACAAGCCCAAAGGGCTTGAGAGTCATAGGGCTAGTGAGTTATTAGAACTCATTCACACTGATGTTTGTGGGCCAATGTCTATAGAGGCTAGAGGAGGATACTCCTATTTCATCACCTTTACTGATGACAAATCAAGATTTGGGTACGTGTACCTAATGAGATATAAATCTGAAGCCTTTGAAAAGTTCAAGGAGTTTAGGAATGAAGTACAGAAACAGCGTGGCAAGATGATTAAGACATTACGATCAGATCGTGGTGGTGAATATCTGAGCAATGAGTTTCAGGATTATCTGAGAGAAAATGGAATTCTCTCACAGTTTACTGCACCTTACACACCACACCAAAATGGTGTCTCCGAAAGGAGAAACAGGACCTTGTTAGACATGGTCAGGTCTATGATGAGTGAGACTCAACTTCCAAAATCGTTTTGGGGATATGCCTTAGACACAGCGGCATTCTTTATAAATAGGGTACCGTCTAAATCTGTTCAGACCACACCATATGAGATATGGAATGGTAAGAGACCCAACCTGAGTTACCTCAGGGTATGGGGATCGCCAGCTTATGTCAAAGTGTTGGCATCAGACAAGCTTAGTGCTAAGAGTACTAAATGTCTATTTGTGGGGTATCCCAAAGGTACTAAGGGATACTACTTTTACTCCATGGATGAACACAAGGTGTTTGTGTCAAAGAATGTTGTGTTCCTTGAGAAGGATTTGATCTCTCAAGGAGTCAGTGGGAGTAAGATTGATCTTGAAGAAGTTCAAGAACCACATGAACAAATTGAGGAACCCGAGTCTGCTCCACAGGCGACGTTCTCCAATGGAGAAGTAAACACACAACTCCGTAGGTCAATGAGGGTCATCCATGCACCTGAGAGGTATGGGTTTGTGATTGAGAATCAGCAAATCGTCGAGGATGATGAACCAAGTAACTACGAAGAGGCAGTCAAGGATGTTGACTCTTCTAGATGGCTTGAAGCCATGGAATCTGAAATGGATTCGATGTATCAAAACAAGGTATGGACCTTGGTTCCTAAACCGCAAGGAATAGTTCCTATCGGTAACAAATGGGTCTTTAAAAGAAAGACTGATGCAGATGGCAACGTTCAGACCTACAAAGCTAGGTTGGTTGCGAAAGGGTATCGTCAAAGACAAGGAGTTGACTATGACGAGACTTTCTCGCCTGTTGCCATGATCAAATCTATTAGGATCATGCTTGCAATAGCAGCATATCACGACTATGAAATTTGGAAAATGGATGTCAAGACCGCCTTCTTGAATGGGTTCTTGAAGGAGGAAGTGTACATGACACAACCTGAGGGCTTTGAAATCAAATATTAGGGGCATACCATATGAGTGGTTAAGAGTGACGATTTTATCAAGAACGAGGATGAACCTTGTGTTTACAAGAAGGTTAGTGGGAGTAATATCGTCTTCCTGGTACTTTATGTAGATGACATATTGTTAATAGGAAATGACATCCCCACATTACAAATAACGAAAGAGTGGCTTTCAAAAAGCTTCACCATGAAGGATTTGGGAGAAACGGCCTTTATACTTGGTATAAAAATCTATAGAGATAGATCCAAGAGGCTGCTGGGTTTATCTCAATCCACGTATGTTGACAAGATGCTAAAGAGGTTTAGCATGGAAGGGTCGAAAAAGGGTTTTCTTCCCGTCAGTCATGGGGTACAACTTTCAAAGGCTTTGTGTCCTATGTCACAGCCTGAGAAGGATCGCATGAGTGGAATTCCATACGCTTTGGCTATTGGATCCATCATGTATGCCATGATATGTACAAGACCAGATGTCTCATATGCTTTGAGCATTACGATCAGATACCAGTCGGACCCTGGAGAGGGTCACTGGACAGCAGTCAAGACCATCCTTAAATACTTAAGAAGAACTAAGGATGCGTTTCTGGTCTTATGGTGGGGTTGATGAGCTAACAGTGAAAGGGTTCACTGATGCCAGCTTTCAGAGTAACAAAGATGACTGCAAGTCATAGTCAGGGTTCGTATTCAGCTTAAATGATGGGGCAGTATCTTGGAAGAGTTCCAAGCAGGAGACAACATCAGATTCAACAACAGAAGCTGAATATATAGCTGCTTCAGAAGCAGCTAAGGAGGCCGTGTGGATCAAGAAGTTCATATCTGAACTTAGGGTGGTTCCAAGCGTGGATGAGCCCATACAGTTGCTTTGCGACAACACTGGAGCCATTGCGCAGTCAAAGGAACCTAGGTCTTATCAAAGATCTAAGCATGTGCTCCGCATATATCACCTGATTAGAGAAACCATTGATATGATGGATGTAAAGATGGATTATATTCCCACAGATGATAACCTAGCCGATTCTCTGACAAAGGTTGTTTCTCAGAGAAAACATGATAGTCATTATGAGGCTTTGGGTATACGACTTAGGTCTGATTGGCTCTAGGCCAAGTGGGAGCTTGTTAGTATATGGATGTCCTAGAAACAATCTTTTAATTAGATTAGGACATATGTGGACCTTTGTATTGTCGCAAATAAATAAAAGCGTTATTTATCCTGTTTCATATTTTGTCTCAATATTACTGTTAATATTTTATATGAGTAACTGGATAAACCCCTTGGAATAAAATAGGTATCTCTTGAGTATCTGTGATGAGATCACGATCATGAAGATTCAAGGATACTGGATATTTATTCCTAATTTTATGTTCCTAGTCTAGAGACGCTGAGAATGGGGATCAGTGATCTCGGGTAAGACTAGCACTTATCTACTTGTATTCAGATGCAAGGTAAAGACCTCATGAGCTACAGATATGGAAATGTCTTAGCTAAAGTCGTGGGTGGATCTATAAGGGTATAGCTCGCACTGAACAGACCCACAAAAGAGACTCTATGAGGAAATCTCACATAGAGTATCATTAGAGTAGTCTCTTTATATTTGGGTATGTCTTTCCTTAGACCAGAAGTTATTACCTAGACTGTGTTCTAGAAGGCATGCTTTGACTGTATACCTCGTATGCCTGAAACATGGAGACTCATAGGTATACTGTTGGGCTTATCTTGAAAGAGCACAGGGCTAGGGTGATAAGCTGAAGGAATTCGTCAAATCTCTGTGAGAGATTAGATTATCTGTAAACCGGAGAAATTAGGATGACATTTACAGGGACTCGGGAATCTATGCATAGTAAAAGAGATCCTGAGATGATCTGCCTTTAGAGTCAGTAAATTGAAGATTCCCTATTTCAAATAAAGCTTACCCTAAACCGCAAGGATTGATACGCTTCCTTACCCTAGGTTTTATGGGAAGGTAACCGAGACGAAAAGAAATACATATGGCAACCAAATATGTGTAATAGGATGATCAAGTCATTAATCTAACTAGCTCTGGGGAAACAAAGCATTGCTAGTGCTCTGTGTTGTCATTAAATGAGTTGTGGGCTTGTTGGGCCCGAGCCCATTTATGTCAGTGGCTATGTTGGACCAAATGGGTCATGCACTAACACCTTAATGTCATGATGATATAGCATTAAAGGTATTGGGCCTAATAATGGTTGTTAGCCCAAGATGAAGTTTGAAAGCCCACCTAAGAGGGAGAGGGCGCATGGTATTAGTTAAATTAATTGTCAAATAATTAAATTTTGAATTTTGAATTTGAATTTTGAATTTGAATTTTGAAATTCGAATTTTGAATTGGAATTTTGAAATTCGAATTTTGAATTGGAATTTTGAAATTCGAATTTTGAATTTGAAATTTGAATTTTGAATTTTGAAATTTGAATTTTAGATTTGAATTTTGAAATTTGAAATTTGAATTTGAAATTTGAATTTGAATTTGAAATTTGAATTTGAATTTAGAATTTAAATGTTTGAACGTTTGAATTTGAATGTTTGAATTTGAATTTGAATTGGCTATGAAAAGTTGTTTCATAACAAAAGGATAAGATGAGATCTTGTTGGAACAAATCCCTCGTATCAAGAGAAGATCTATGGGGATCTCCAAGGGCTGATTTGGGGCGCCATTTTGGTGGGAGATGATTTTCATCTTGTCAAATCAACAAGCTCCAATCAGATTTGGTTGTTGAGAGAATCAGTGAGCTAGTTGGTTCAAACTTGAATGCAACAGCTCAAATGTATCTGGACCCTTTTGGGCTGAATAGGGGCGCATGAATTGGTGGTCATATGATGACCATTGGTTCAGAATTTTGACTAGATAAGGACCTAGTCTTATGACGATTCAAAGGTGAGGTTGTTGGGATTTTTGAATGGCAACAACTCCACCTTTGTCTCACTCACTTGTGCGCCACTTTCATTATAAGTAAAGTAAAATTCTGATTTGATACACTAATTCTCTCCCTCTCTTGTGCGCCTAGTTGGTGAGTTCCTCCTTAAGATTTTTCAAAAGAACCTAGCCAATTATTCTATATACCATTCCCACTCTTGTGAAGTTTTCATGCTGGAGACTTCACTCTTCTAAACACATATACCTAGCCTCCTTCTTCACCTATTGAGCGCATAGCAAGCCTCTCTGTGGTGGTCAATTGGTGGCTTTCAAGAAAGCGTTCTTGCATCTTGACGTGGGTGGTGTGGATCAACGTTAGAGGGTTTGAACCCTTCAAAGCTAACACTGATCGTCTTGGATTTTTGAACTCACAAACAAAGGTAACATCACATGCCATAAAGCATGATTCTTGATTGCATGTGTAATTCCGCATATGAAAAATTTTGTTTTTCCCTCTCACATGCTACGGCCTTCAAGGCCATTTTACTTTCATGTACCACCACACATACAATATGCATGAACATGTTATCCTATATTATTTACATACACTTTCTACCATTACCCTCAACGGGCACGGTGGAACACACAAGGGGTTCAAACCCCAGTACCAAAGGATTACCTGTATAATCTTCTCCCACAGCTCCAACGTAATATATTTCACGAGCTAGATACACCAACAGAATGCCAACACATAGGACATTCCCAATTAATTTTCCATTCACCAATTACATACCAATTATCAAGCATAAATACGTGGTTCAAAATACTAACCATAATCCCTTTGGTCCGGGACCAAGGGCAACCCACCGAGCTCACGGTTCATGGTTCAAATCCGCGTAAGGCAACCTACATTGATCATATACGAATCATTAGAACACGGTAAACCACCAAATTCATAAAAAGTCGATTTTTCCTCCCCCACCAAGTGAGGTTCGGCCAAAACAGTGTTAAAATACAAATTATTTTTCTTTATTTTCTTTTCCTTTTTTTAAGCATCCCAAGGTTACCACAATGTCATTTTAGGTGCCAATTTGCATCCTACATCATCCTAACATCATTTTGCCAATTAATTCACTCTAGGCACAATTTCTATTTCTTCATAATCCCACCATTTTTCCTTTGATTTCCAAAGTATCCAATCATCACACAACCCTTCTAATTACCATTTAACATCACAACATATCAATCATTCAATTTAACAACATCAAATCCTCATTCAATTTATGGCCGAATTGCATATAGACATACACCAAGGATTGTTCCATCCAATCTAACCACTCCACACATCATACAATCATATCATTAACCCCTATAAACATCCAACAACTCAATTACACAATCCTATAACAATACAAAATCACAAAGTGTTGGATTTCTCATCAAAATTTCCTAAGTTAAAACTCAATTTTCACCAATAAATTTTATTACATACAACACTCCAAAACATCATTCTAAGACATATTTATATACACACATTTTTCATTTGAGCTCTGTAACTACATCAATCACACAAAAAGCCTTTAGGCTTAATGAAATTGCATTAACAAATCCAACCAATAAAGTGTGATGAAACTTACTCAAAATCTTGATCTAGGGCTCCTCCACAACATACTAAACCATTGGAGCATCAAACAACTCCATGAGTGCAAATCTACACCAAAGGGTCGCGGGTTTGGGGGGGGGGGGGATTTCCTCAAAATCTAGGGAGTTTCAAGGCTCAAGACTACTACCATTGTGTTTGGGAGGTGATTTTCAACAAATTCCAAGACAAACTTTGCTTGATTTGGTTAAGTTTTGAGTGAGTTAGAGGAGAAAGAAAATTGAAAGCGATTTATGCCATGGAGGGGGGGGGGGGGAACTCGGATTTTTGGAGAGAGAGGGGGAGTGTTGGTGATGATGAATAGTATTAAGCCATGTGGCTTAAGTGAGGTGGGCCCCACCGCCACCTCACGCAATTTCAAATTCATTCAAAACTTCCTCTGATTCCACTAAACGTCCATAATTTCATAACCTATTTAGAAACTCTAATTTTTAACATTAACCATTTCCCTTTAATTACCCTTGATAAGATGAATCCGGAGTTTTTCGGTCGTTCGGAGAAATTTCAGTTTTAAGCTGTTACGCGCGTCATAGGCACGCTTCCCCAAACTTACTAATTTCAATCAATTTTCATCAGAAATCATATTTCCTAGTCATATATACCATTTATTACTTATATCCAAAACCTAGAGCTCAAAATTCAATCGGCACGCTTTACGGTGCAACTGTACCGCAGTATTTTTACCCGATAAAAACACTATTCACTAAATTTTTTGAAACTTGCCTAACCACTCGATTTTTCGTTCTGAATCCATTTCCAGGGTTATTTTCATCATTTGAGACCTCCTACTCAATTTTACCTTTCTGGGGTTGTGTGTTTGGCTAGTTACCGTTTTACCCTTTCTTTGTATTTTAACTTAATTTTCAGGATTTTCACTAATCCTTCCCTTTAATCCATGTTTAATATATTAATATATAATTTAGAAATGTGAGGTGTTATAGGTCCACTGTTGGCCGAATTTCATTGGAGTGTAATTTAGGGTTTTAAGCTTAACCACTTCACCATTTATTTAATTAATTAAGTCCTACTCTTAATTAGTCCACTAATTCACTATTTAATTAAATTTTAAACATAAAATCCTAATTATACTTATTGGGGTAGATTGGAGATGATAGTATCATTAGGGTTTAAATCCATTCCTTAATCACAATTAGTGTTATTAAGCTTAAAGGTTGCATTTTTTAACATTTCCTTTGGTCCAACCAATGATTGTCCACACTTTACAACATCAAGAACCAATTTTTATCAATTTAAAACATCAACCCCATGGTGAACACACGTTGGCCGAATCACATAGATGGGTGTGGGAGGGTTTTGGTCACCATATTTCCAAGTAAACATGCTTACTTCTTCAAGTTTGCTCCAAAGCTTCAAGCTTCCATTTTCCTCAAACAAAGATGCATCTTTTCCACAAAGAACACACCTTTAACAAAGACCCAAAGTTAAAACTCAAGAACACAACTCAAAGATGGGATTTTTCAAGAAAACAATTCAAGAGACTTACACTAGAACTCAAGGGAATAAGCACCAAAGGAGTGTTCTTCCAAGAGAACTCAAAACACCATCATTATGGCTTGAAGGTGCCAAGAAAATGCTGCTGTATGGAGAGGGATACACCACAAAAATTTGGTTTCCAAGAACAAAAATGGTATGTTCTTGAAGAGGATAATGAAATGAACAAGTTTTGTGAAGGAAATTTAGTGATTTGGTGGAGTTTTGATGGTGGAAATCTAGAGAGAAGGAGAAAAAAACTTGAAATTCAAAAATGATAGAGAGAAGGAGGCGTTGCACAAGGCTGAATGGGAGGATGCCTTAGTCTTCTAGGGTTTTGACCAAGTCACTTAAGTGACTTTCTGTTATTTAGTGACACCAGGTGTAATTTTTATCTGAATTGTTATCAAATTTTTACCCGAAAGCACCCTAGACTCTAAATTTAAGTAATTAATATTAATTTTGTTTAATTATCATGTTCCTAACTCAAATTTTATTAGTAGATCACAGATCCACTTACTGTTGTTTAATTACACTGTAGTCTTTATCGGTATTCTTAACTGTATCCGAATTTTATAATCTTCTTAACTTTAACATTATTGGTCTAATTATAACTTGTTATGCATATATTGGTCTTTTTTTACATTTTCTCATCCTTTTCCCGTTCTGGGATTCTACCGGCTGCTTCTACAACAATACAAAATACCCAGTGGAAATGACTTTTTCAAAATACCCCAATATGGGTATCAAACTTCATCAAATCATATATTAACTTCATCTATGATGATCATATCATCAAAATAGCTCTCTAACTCAAATTTGCTAAATTGGAGTTATTCTACTGCCTGTTACTGCGTCAGCAGTCAAAAATAACATATGAAAATCCTCCTGTGTAGAATACTATCAATATGAATATCAAAATTCTTAGAATTTCATCATCATTCCATTTATGACCCTAAAATCTTCATAATAATCCTCTAATTTTGAAATTATAAAATTAGGGTTATTATAGATTCCTAGGACGTCATTCCTCGGATAAAAAGATACTAAATTCGTGATTAACCTCAATTGAATCAGAATCTTTGTATTTAATTTAGAACCCTCTCTAAGCGATCGCCTAGCGTTTGATCAAATACGGTGCTTCTACTTATACAATCGCAGAGTATTAGCCCGTTTGACTTAAGGTCATAGGGTTAATCAATCTAATCATCAAATCAGATGATTAATCTCTTTACATAATCGCAATCGTGAATCTCATATTGAATATCCACAATCGCACGATATCAATCTGAGTTTGGAAGAAAAACGAATCTGATTTAAAGGAAAAAGTTTAGATCCTCTAGACGCTTCCATTGAATCCATTACCCTTAGGTTGATTAAAGGGTTCTTAGCCTCGCATGGCTAAGGTAAACATAATTAAAATTAAAAAGAAGAAGAAGAAAGGATGAAGAACAGAAACGTGAATTGAACTCTGCAGAGAAATTTTTCAATCATACAAAAATTCCCAAAACGAAGTCTGCCGACAAGTTTCCTAAACGAACCATTTTAAACCCATCCAAACTAGGTTAGAGTTCAAATAATGTTGGCCTATAATAAAAACAGAATTAAAACTAAACAAATGGTCTTGGGCCTAAACAACATTGGGTTCTAATTACAAACTTAAATCAATAAATCTCCAACAATTAACGTCCAACGTGGGCTTTTAGACCATCTTCCTGTCCAAAATTGGCTTTCTTGTCTTCATAGCATTTGTATCACTCTGAGTTATCTTTAAAACACAACAAGAATGGAGTCAATTGGACACCTGTGAAGTTAGATATGGTTAAAATTAGGGCTGGCAATATGGGCTGGCCCGCCCAAAATGGGTTGGGCCAGCCTGCCCCGTTTTGACAAAATGGGTTGAACTTTACAACCCGTCCAGTTTTATGAGTGGGCTGGCGGGCCAACCCGCCTAAAATAAAAAAATTCATAAAATAAAATAAAAAACATAAAATTCTACATAAAAACACTTAAAAAAATATGCATAAAAACACACAAAAAATTTGCATAAAAACACAAAAAAATCTGCATAAATACATATAATTGACGTTAACTTATATGGGTAGGTGACATTATTGGATGGAAATTGATTATAAAATATAGCAAGGCAAATGAATAACATGTATTAGCTTAATATAGGTGACGTTAGCAAGGCAAATGTATTAGCTTTGTTAACATGTAAAAATATAATTATAAAATTTTTGTTACACAGCCCTACTTTGCCCAATGTATAGGTCCATGTAATTCTAATTTTACATTTCAACTTTCAGTAATTCTAATTTTTTTACTATTAAAAAAAGTTAGAAATTAAAAAAATTCAAAATAGTAACCCAACGGGCCAACCCGACCCGTTTTCGTATCAACCCGTTTTAACTCATTTGTAAACGGGGTGGGTTACATTGGGTTAGTGGGTTGGGACTCATAACCCAGCCTGCCAACTTGAGTGGGTTAAACGGGCTGGCCCGACGGGCTTGGCCCATATTGCCAGCCCTAGTTAAAATACTAAAGTAACATAAAACTGGAAATTAATGACGACAATAAATTAAACACAATAAATAACCAGAAATCTAATTTAACCCAAAAGACCATTATTTTCATTCCAAATACTCCTATAATACTAATCAAGAGTGATAAATAAGTGCAATAAAATATCCATTATCAATTAACTAAGTAAATTTTTCCTTGCCTTAAAGTTGCATTAATCTGTAAAGTTGTTGACATACTGCTCAGTATTGTAACTTGCTTGATTTGACATACTTTGAATTACTTAAGGATTTGAGTAGTGGTTGATCTAGCTAAAAAAATCATTTTTGCCACGGTTCTATTTTTTACTTGACTATATTAATTTTTTACCTAAGTAAATAGTCTTTTATCACTCGCGTAAAAGATCTTAGTTACCCGAGTAAAAGTTCCATGATTCTCTTAATTGTACTTCAAGTAAATATAGGTGCATAACCACTCACCATAACTTCTGATCAATCTAAATCATTGTTGCAATGGGATTTTATTTTGTTGATTCATCCCTTTATAGTTAAGGCAGTATCTTGGTTCTATTTTTCTTTAAAAGATAGCAAATTAGTTCATATCTTTACCATATTTTCTATAATCCTTCCGCTATACAAATCTTTGAAATATAAGGGCCCAAGCTATGTATATTGTTTTAAAATGGATTAAGGTACACTACTCTTAGATCCACACATCATATAGATTGGTGTAGGTCATAGACCTATTTTGCACTGAATTAAACTTGAATATTCAAATTCGATTGTACTTGGCTATATGGTAAATTTGATCTAAAAACAATATGTTTCCTAGTAAGGCTTGGTTAGCTTTTGAAAACAAATTGGTTGAAAATTCATTTTCATTAGACTTATCAATGTTTAG
Source organism: Gastrolobium bilobum (assembly GCF_033153095.1). Lineage (NCBI taxonomy): Eukaryota > Viridiplantae > Streptophyta > Magnoliopsida > Fabales > Fabaceae > Gastrolobium > Gastrolobium bilobum. Next base: position 59,275 of record NW_026899649.1, on the reverse strand, counting down.
AGTACACTTGATAAAAAGATTATAAAAGACCTTTTAACATCTATTCACCTCATCTAAGTGTTTCTTTAGATTTTTAAACAAGAAGCCACTTGCCTAATACTCTTAACATTGTCCCCTTTAGGGGTTCCTTTAGCATCCTAAATAAGAATCTACTTGTCGAACACTCCCAGCATCATTTTCTTAATTCCTAAAACTCAAACTCGAGACATCTAGTTAAGGGGAACAAATTTTTTGCCACTTCAACCAATGATTGTTGGTAAGTAGAATAATATTTTTGTGATGTTTGATTAATGCACAAATTTAAAAAACAAATTATGATAAATGTAGATAAAATAATAAAAAGTTATTTTAATATATGGGAATAAAAAAGATTTTGTAGTTGGTTGAGTGGGTAAATTTTTTTAAGAGATTTGTAATATCTTTTACTTTTTTATTTTTCAATAACAATACAAAATAAACATCTTTTAGCCATGGCTAAAAACGTGGCAAATGAAGAAAAAAAAATCATGGCTAACAAAGCTTTCCACAGTTTGGCAAACCGTGGCCAAAGGATGCGTTGCATTATTTTAACCACATCAATTTTTTTCACTTGGCCACTGTCTAACCTAGCGTGGTAACATTCATTTAGCCACGATTTTTCTCATGATAGGTACATTACTTTTGTGGCAAAGTTATTTAGTTTTTCATGAAACAAAAGTTATATTTTGCCACAGCAATAATCGTGGCTAATTATAAGAAAAAAATTAAAATAAAAAGAATATTACAATTTATCCAAATAGTAAAAAAAATACGAATTCCATTTAATTCAAAGACTTTTTTTTATCAAGGTAGGTAACTAGATAATAGTCAATTAAAGAAGGCAAGTAAAAAATACAGTCAGTCCATATTTTTGTAACTGTCATCATAAGATCTTAATCAAGTTTTACACAATTTCTCAAAAGACATCATTTTCCAATTATAACATATAAGAATAATTTCCAAAGAAAACTTAAATTAGAAGTTTGTCATTGTCATATCACATTTATTCAAAACTACACATGACAACGTGAATTTTTTAAATCAGCCTTTAGAAAGTTGCTCTTGCATGCATCCTAGCCCGTTAAAAAGCTTAATCTGAAATCACATATGTAAAAAAGAGACAAAAAAAAAAAAACAATGATATCAATCTTTCTTCCACCTGTGTGTTGTAATAATGTCATAGTTAGATTTATCCTACAACCCAATAAATAGAGATAAATAGAGTCCTATCAATTATCATCTTTCTAAAATTGATATCAAGAAGATTTGGAGGATATAAACATAACCAACACAATTGTATAACAACATATAATTTTATTGTATCAATATTATTTTAATAAAATAAAATAGTTTATTTACTTATTCACTCTATTAGTGATTAGACATAAGTAAATAATTCAAATTTGACAACTCATTATAACAATGTTCAAATAATAATTTACCACAAATGTCACAACCATTGATTCATATTTCAGCATTGTGATGCTTCCTTCATTGTGGAGTCACTCCAACTCCTACTTATTCTATAGTGAAAAAAAGATGGTCGAAGGGGTCATGTGGCAATTTGGTTGTCAGGTCAACATAATTTTTCTAAATTGGTGTGTCAAAATTAATAATAATAGAATCAATAGACCATCCATACCCAATTCATCACTCTATTCTCTATTTGTATTTAAGTGCAAAAAATAACCCAAAAAATTATGCATGTAGGAACATTGAATGGGTTACGGGTGTACAAGCTACTATCATTTGTGCTTTCATTTTTGTCTAAAAAATTAGTCATTTTTTTCAATTAATGGGGCATGTTAGTGCTAACAAATGGAACACTTCAAGCAAATTTTTTAAAATCAAAGCAAATGAATAATGATAGAGAGAAGCTTTAGGGATTTAGACATCTCAGGATTTGCGATTTTAGAGATGGTAAAATAATTCACGTGAATTCTCTGTTTGGAACAACGGAGTGTGTTATAGCTCTTGAATGGAGTATGTCAATGAATAAGACCAACATAAAATCATTAATTTATTTATGAATTTACAAAATTATAAAAATATTATCCCGCAATAAAAAAGTAACCTTTTTTTGTAGATAAAACCTCTCTTTTTAATTTAGGCTGGAGAATACAAACCTAATAGGAAAACAAATAAAACAAATAGTAACATTAATAACAATTACAAATAATCACTTATTGCTAATTGATAAGAAATAAAAAAATTACCATAGAGGTCGAGAGACTAGTGAGCTTGGTTGAGTTTTGAGAATGCTCTTTAAGTTTTCGAAGAAATGCCATTGAGGTAGTGGATCTCTTGAATTATTATATTAATTCTCTTGAATATTCATATAATAATATATATGTTGCATTGAGTAATGCATTTTTATATATTTTATCATTGTATTCTTAAATTTTATATTTGCCATATTTTAAATTTATAATAAATTCAATATTAAATTTTATGGTGAAGGTTATACTTACTACTACTTTACTCTTACTACCTGATTGATTACCGCTGCATCAATTTGAAATCACCGATTGAAAAGTGAAAAAAATTAATTACAGTTGATTTCAAATTGATCAAATGGTAACAAATCAGGTAATAAGAGTAGTAAGGCTAAAATAGTAGTAAGTATAACCGTCACAAATATTAGGAAAAAATTTATGTGTGAAAATTAGTATTAAATTTCTTGTCCTTTAGAGATAAACAAGATAGGAAAAATAAAACCATAATTACCATATCTAAGGTCCCACATCTGGATGGTAGTGTGATGAGAACCAATAACATTTTGGGGATCCTGAAAACAAAATAAGAACGGAATATAAAGAATAAATAAATAAAAAACATATTTCAAAGCTGCATTAAAATATTGAAGTATACATACCCAGTATAATTAGATGAAATGAAAAGTATATTTAGGTCTACCATTAGGTCAAAACATGGTTGAACACTAAACAAAACAACCTGACCTGCTTATGTAACAAGGATATACAAAATTTTAGCACTAGCCTAAATTAAAGATGTGAGCTTTGAATCACAGTAAGGAATGTGGAGTGACTTCGCTTTGGAAATACTTACTAGGTTCATAACCACAAGCCTTCAAGTTAAATATTATCGTCTACAAGGTTAATATTTAGAGGATACCACCATAATTAAAATGACCAATATGAACTATTGCATATTAGTATAATAGATAGTAATTAAAAATTGCCAATGAGGATAACGAACCCCAAGGTTGAAAGCAACTTGTTGATATTAGTAGCTTCCTTGAGGCATTCTTTTGTAGCACCAAAGCTCTTCTTCCTATCATCAAAATGGATACATAATCTAAGAAATCAATTAAAGAAATAATTGAATATTACATACAATTGAAAGACAAACCTGAATGTTATCAACAATATTCCAAGCCCTAACTCCAAGGACAAATATTGTCTACAGATATAAAGCTTCTCACTCATGCAGGTCACAAAAAGGCATAACAGTTTAACCTTGTGAGTTCGTAAGACAAGATCATTAACCATTAAAACTTGTCAGCATAGAAAAAGGATATAGAATTTCTCTATTACAACATAAAAATTCATTAGGACATTTCATCGAACACCTAAATTGCAAGAGAAATAAGGGACAAAAGATTTACCTAAAAAGGTAGAGGTGAGGGATTTCCTATTCCTGAAATTTATAAATTAGTATACTAGACATTTATGATTCCGATACAAATTAGAAGATTTATTAATTATGCAAAGAGATCTGTTGACATTGATTGTGTGGGTCTTATAAACTCCACATTAGTTGCTCACACAATCAATGTGGGACTATATATCTCAACAAAATCTTAATAAATTTCAACATATTTCAAATTCAGCAAGCAAAAAAGGAATTATAAAATGGTAAGAAATGAAGTCGACAACCAAAAAATGCCAATTAACATGAAGTACGAAATTCAAATCCCATTGACAAACAGCAAAGAACTACGATCATGGGAAAAAGCTAGGTTTGATGGTTAGTTAGAGTGTACCTGATTCACTCGCGTTATGGAATTGACCAAAAATAAGTTGAGCTCGAGTTTGAAGAGAAAAACCAAAATTTGAAAGAGGGATCGAGATACAGAGATGCGTTTACATGGGAAAAAGAAAAGAAAAGAAACAAAGTCAAACATATAGAAAGAGCTTTGAGATGGATTAGAGGGTTTGCCTAATCGCATGCATAAATATTTTTTAACATTTTGCAACAAACTATATAGTCCTCGCTAAATCCCCATAGTTAAAAAGACGCTTTTGGTAGTGTAATTATATTATTGTTATCCATAAAAAATAAAAATTATGATGTGTTATTATTTCTTATTTTTTTATCAAGTGAATTTGACCCCCAAAATACATCAACTTAAATTATTTTTTAACATAATTTAGGTTAGGTTGGATACTAAGATCACGACCAATTTGAATGATTTTAATCAATATTTACAAAAATTAAATATTTTATTAAAATAATAAAGATATTAATTATGATTTGATTATTATAGTTATATCAGAATCAACTTAATAATAATTAAATATATGTATATTAATAGTATATAATATATTAAGTAATAAAAAATGTAGAATTTTGTATCAGTAAGGGTCGTCTGATGATCAAAATAAATGGGATAGGATATGGAAGATTATTATAATATTCTCTTATCCATTATTTGATGAATCAAAAGAATATGATAAACTTATCTCGTTGGCTCTTTTTATCCTATCCATGGGCCATGGCGTAACAAGTTTTCATAAGGGTGGGTCAAGATCGTACACGATATGATAGAAAACATCACACTTTTTTATGTTAAATGTACCCCTTTACTATTCTATTTATACTTCGTTAGAAACATGAGTAAGATCCTCCCAATCCCTGCCACCAAAGGATAACACATTACAATTCTGCACCAATGCCAAAATGTGGTCAAGCTTAATGTTATATATAAAGAATGGGAAAAACTATTCTTATGTCACATGACATAAATTTTCTCTCCTACACACCCTTCGACAACTGTGCTACTTTTTTCTTTTCTTTTCTTTTATTTTTTCAGGTGGTGGAACCCACTAATTTGTCTCTATGACATGAGATAACTATCTTCTTTAACATGAGATTAATAAAACCCATAAAGAAAACTAGTCCACTCAAGATTGTAGCATGAGGTAGGAAATGATAAAAAGGATATTTGGTGAGAACATCCGGTCCAAACCTTGGAGAGGAGAATGCCCAAGAGATGTGCTACAACTTTCTAGCGGATCACTCACTTGAAGCAGGGCCAAATAGTTTAAAGAAGGCTTCAACAACTTAGTTCAGGATTTATAGGCTTATTATAGACTGCTTAGATGCCCTTACCCAATATTCACATAGATCGCTCAACAAGGCCTGGCCACCAATTCACTTAAGGACATATGTTCCTTCCCACACGTGATTACTCATTATTCTCATGCATGCATAACCCTTACACGTCGGAGTCACACAACTAGAGGTGTTCGCGGTCTGGATTGGATCGGTTTTGAAGCAAAAAACCATTCGATCCAATTTCTTCGGTTTGGTCATTACATCATTCGATCGGTTTGAATTTTTTTTCAAATCTGATCCAATCCGATCCAATATTTTTCTGTTTGGATTGGATCGGTTTTCGGTTTTTTGAAAAGCCAAAAAAACAAAACTTATAAGAATTAGTTTTAGAAAAAAGAGTAGTATTATTTGTCATGGATCCTTTATATTGGTAGTAGCAGAAAATTTTGACAATACCGTAGTAATAAGTCTTCTAAAATCACTAATAAAAAGAATTATTGATCGATGTTCTAATAAAAAAAGTAATGAATTCTTTTACAGATATCACTGTTTTACTACTTATAAATTATAATGGCCACTATGAACACTGGCCAAAACACAGCTTCTGCAAAAAAACTTAACCATGTATACTAGATTAACGAAAGTAATCCAGAAATTCCATAACATAGTAAACTTAAACATAAAACTAAATTCTTCTTACCCATACATAGATCATTGGCATGAATACTACGTTAACAAAAAAAAAATTTGGTAGAAAATAAGTTTGGATCGGTTTTCAACATTCAAATCGAAAACCGATCCAATCCAGTAAATATTTGTGGTTTTTTTCGGTTTTCGATTTTTCGATTTTCGGTTATTTCGGTTTTTGGTTTTTCGGTTCGATTTTTGCGGTTTGAATCGGTTTGGATCGGTTTATAAACACCCCTACACACAACCTTACACCTCAATGAGGCCCACAAAACTGGTAAGCGATTATGGCATTACACTACCCACGCTAGGAGAATCTTCTTCATGCTATAAATACCACACTCCTCTTCTGAAGAGGCATCTTCTTCTCCATTACTAACCTTCTGAAACTTTGCAGAAATCTTTGTTCCCAAGTCATAACCAAGCACAATCATCTCCCCTTTAATCCTAGCTTTTATGAGACCTCAACGATGACCACCAATGAGTTGTAGTTTATACTCCTGTGTCCTCAATAATTGTTATTTTGATATACTTCCCCTTTCAAAGGATACTTCTTCTCCCTTGCTCACCTTTTTGACAAGTTCAGTAGTGTCGTATGTGGGAAACAATAAATTGATTCCCTCTCTTCTACCTAAAACAAACTCAGATCTGCTTCAAAGCTCCAAATCGACAACAACGGTGGAAACTCGTTGTGCTACTTACACTTGACCTCATGTTGGTCAAGTTCTTAATGGCCACTAAAACATTGAATAAGAACTTTGCCTCTTTCGCTCATGCTCCAATACAACACTACCAATAGCAAGCTTATTGAGATGCTAATGAAGGAGAATGAGTCCCTCCATCATCTTGTTGCTAGTATTATTAATCCTACTGCTCAATCGGCGATTCAGTTGGTTGAAGGTAAAGCTGAGAGTGTAGGACCAATTCAAGTTTAACTTCAAAGCTTTGCCACCTCTAATTACAATGACATACTGTCCACCACCATTTTAGCAACAAATACCAATGCAATCGACCATTTCTCAAGCTACCTAGCAGTTACAACTTTGTGGCGAATATGATGTCTTTTGTCCAACTAGTTGCGAAAATATCTTCTATACTATCGTAGCATTGAAAACTCAATACATCATATACTAAATTTATAAAGAAGTAATGTAACTAACTTTTATCCTTCTACCCATCTCTGAAGGTATATCATCAAAAACGCGAAAGCTCATCGTACCGATGCGATGAGGAATGAAGAACACCGCTTTGATTACCTGAGATGAAGCAGCGAGTGTGACAGTTTCTCACGTTCTGTTCTCCTCCTCAAGCCTCACGATCTGTAGCAACGCATCACGAACGGTCGCAATTCCGCTCTACGGTTGATCTTCAAGGCTATGACTCAAGGGGATCAACAAGTCGTGTGGGCAACCGTTCACACGATGAACGTCTGCCTCTTTGTGTTTCTGATGTCTGTAATCCTAGGAGGCACTATAGAGAAAAGAGAGTTTATATACTTTGCCCAATCCAAGACTAACCCTAAGCTTCATGGGTTGAAATTAGTCTTTTGAGCTCACTCTCACACTAAAGCTATTGGGCTTAAGTGAAAAGAGCATATTAAACCCAAGACCTGGTTATTAAACTCAATACATCATATACTAAATTTATAAAGAAGTAATGTAACTAACTTTTATCCTTTTACCCATCCTTCTATGGTTATTCTCACCTAAGTCCCACCTTTTTTAATTTTAGTAAAGGAGTAAGTACTCCCATAGTATCAAAAAATATGCTTAACTAGTTGCCCAGTTTTTCCAATCGGTCTGTCAAGCTCAGGCACAGGCTTTCCACCAGCCTCCGCTAATATCTCATAAGGCCTAAGCTCCAAATTATCATTAAGCCCAGTCGTACTATGTTGCTGCACCGGGCAATATGGTCGGCCACTCATATAATTTGGAACCGCCCATTGGTAAATGCCACTAGATGTGCTCCATTTCCTTATGATAAGATTTGGGTCTTATTCAATAATAAAGCCTCTCTAACTATATTTTATATAATATTCAATAAATTAAGGTCTTATACTTGAAATTTATTTTTTTAACTTAACATGTGCTTTTTGATTTATTTTCTTAGATAATGTTGATTGAATTGTTAAAAATTAATAAATAATTATTTTTAATATTTTATTATTATTATATTATATTTATTTTAAAATGGTAATAAAATTTTAAAAATAACAACCAAAATAAAGATTAAACTAGCATCTTTTTATTTAAGTGATATTGAAATTATAGAATGATCAACTATTAGTGCTAGACTTGTAAATAATAATTATTTACGCAATAAAATAATATGTAATTTCAAAAAATAAAAATACCATAGTTAATAACAAAGTTTGTTTAACAAAATAACATATACTCTTAATCAATCATCATTGGTATCATATTCATTAATACCTTTATTTTTCTTATGTTCTATCAAATCAAGGCTCTCATATTCCTATAATCACTTTCCTCTTTGTTGTCAACCACTTTTATAGGAGGCTTTTAGTATCAATGCTATCGAAAGATATTGTTTTGTTGATTATCTAATGAGAAAATTGTGTATCATTTTAAAGAATGTAAAGTTGTGTCATTTTAAGAGAGAGAAAGAGATAAATAAATAAAGAGAGAAAGTTGACAAAAAAATAAAGGTGTGGGTCCCACTTCTTTATAAGAGTGAAAGAATATAAGTTGTGTCATTTAAAAGGATAAATATTTTTTCCTTATCTAATTGATTGAACATTATTAGGTAGATTAAGCTAGTCTACTCGTCATTTTTTCGACACAGCTCATGTGTAGCCTCCTCAAATATATCATAAAAAGCATTGGGCCTTTGGCTATGACATACGGCTCGTTACTATTCAATTTAAGATTGATATTGATAAGAAAAAAATCATATATATCTTTTTTATGTCCTCTTCGTCTTGAAATGAAGACACATCCCATCAATCATATTTAAATAAAATAAAAACATTTCCACCAAAGTTACCTCCACTATATGGATTAAGACGCCAAAATCAATTAAATTTGATACATTCTCGTCAACTTCAACTAAAACTGTACTATTTTGTGATTTTAACGGCTTATCAAGATCCACAAGTCAACACCTTTATACCTAGCCTTTTTCAGAAATGTAACTAGTTGTTAAAAAAAAAAGTCACAGGTTAGCATATAAAAGCCATAGTTATATAATAATGACATGTATAAAATCATAACAACATGCTTTTTAAACCATTGGTAAAATTCTTTTACATGTCTTTATTCCACATGTAGCATGTTGTGAAGCCCATCACTGTAGTCTCACTCCTCCTCATCATCATCATCTTCAACAAATTCATTCAATGTTTCTCCATGAAGATCCCATATCACATAGTCCCTTTTTATCCCAATTGTAATCAAGTGCTCGTAAATAATTTTACGAGACCGAAAAAGATTGTTATGGCATCGTTTGCATGGACAACGAAGTAATTTTCCTTCCTCAAAACCGTTAAATGCGAATTCAAGAAATTCTAGTACTCCTTGTTCATACGAAGGATTCGTCCTATCAGTGATCTGTATCCAACTTTTATCTAACTTCGTATCTGTCAAAAAAAGTAATATATACTATCAATCTAAAATAGCTCATATATAATTAAAATTAAACATGTTAAACAATGAACAAATAGTTGCGCATTAGCATAAATGAAATCATAGACCAAACAATTAGCAACATAAAAAAAATTACTCATTAAATGCAAAATTGTAAGGCTTGAACAGAAAAAGAAATCATAAGAAGGAGAAGTTTAAAAACTTTAAAAGGTTTCAAAATATAAATTATAGTTTGACGTCCTCAATCGAGTTGATGGATTGAGATTTAAAAAAAAAAGCGAGAAAAAAAGCAAAATAGACTCAACTTTGAAATAAAAGATTTTGCATCTTTATATGATAAATCTAATTGTGACAAAATTATTCGAATGTAAAATTTTGTTTGATAAATTATGATAATATTTAATTAATATTAAAACGATTGAACGAATAATCACTAAGGTTGGCTTATATAAAATAATCATGCCACCTCAAATCTAATAAAGGAGGTAAATATTTTTATATTACCCAAATGGAAGATTATTCACGGATCACTATTAAAAATTAACAGCACTGAAATATTTGTATTCCCTGATCAAGTAATCTATTCATTTCAATCAATATCAAAAAGTTACTCGTGATATGGAATTTTAGCCACTTTTTGCGTCCATTCCTTATCCATAGCAACATGGGCAATAAATCTTTTGAACGAGAGTCTTATTTATTTTTTTATTTATCGCCTACCAAAGAAAAAAAAAATTGAGAATTAAAGTCAAGACACGGGGAAGATTTAAACAGCTGAGTCAATTCTCATTGGCTTTAGAGTCTTAGATGAGAAATATAAGCACAAGGAACTTTTGTTTTGTAAATTTGTTGAACCATGGCTGTAAAATTTCAGCCCTACCCCTTGGGTAAATTTCCCTATTCAACATGTTTTATGGTGCTGTCTACATCAACCTCTCTTCTATTTCATGCTCAGTACTCTTGCTCAACATTATCTATTCATGTTATTTTTCGCTCCAAATTACGATTCCTTTATTATAACATTAAATAAGTCCCACAAACCCACATTATTTTCCTAATTCTATGTTTATAAAATCTTAACTTACCTCGCTTGATAAACTTACAGGCCATAGCAACTATGTATAGCAAGAAAACAACATTAATTAAGCTACCTAGGAGAGGTGAGAAAATGTTTGGGTGCAAAGAAAATAGTCTATTAAAAAACCGCATAATGGGGTGTGAATGTGTGTGTAATTGTTATAGATTCCTAATAATTAACTGTGTCAAATATATAAATATAAATATATATATATATGGAGAAGATTATATTTATAAATTTTTTGTTTACAAACTACACTAAGTATAACCGGTCATACTTAGTGTAATTTGTAAAAAAAATTGTAAATGAATCATTCCCCTCTCTCTCTCTCTCTATATATATATATATATATATATATATATATATATATATATATATGTGGTTTATTTTTTTTAGAGTTATTTTAGATAACTTTGTTTAATATTCACCAAAACGACATCATTTTAGGGCGAGAATCATGATGTGTTTATAATAGTCTTTATCATTCTAATTTTTTAATTTTTCAACTTAAAAACTACTGAACATTAGACAAAATTTAGATATTTTTTTTATACATACATACATATATAATTTGTAAATCCAAACACACATGACATAATTATTAGAAATTAGAGAAATGGTTAGAAAAGAAGGGAAAAAAAAGTTACAGAGAACCAAACCAGGTGGGTGTTCCATCTTGACTGAGCTCTTAGCCATGGCAATAATACTGCAGCAGAAAACGGGGGCAAAAAATCCTATTACGAAATTAGGGCAATCGGAACGAGGAATACAAATAAAAAAATAATAAAAGCAAAAACAAAAATATAAATTTAAAAGGAAAGTGAAAACAAGATAATGCTTACCAGGTGAGATAGAAGACTGAATGAGAGAGGGAGAATGGCTTAAGATCATATAGATAAGAAGTTACGAGGACTTTCCTAAAGCAAAGGAAACCTCAATATATTCTGTTGTGCTTGGCCGTTTCCTCTGATTTTGTAAATCTCTATTAAACGAAACCATTTGTCCGACTTTTGCTAAACAGTTAAGAATGATTTATTTTTTTAATTTACAACATTATAAATAGTTTTCAAATATAGTTTTGTTTAAAATGATTTTGGTAGATTCATGAGTTTCTTTTTCGAATATTTCTAAATAAAATTGGGAGAACGGAAATTTCAAACAAATATATATTTTTCTTTCCAAGTCAATTTAAATATAGTATATAATAATTGTCCTCGCTCTAGGCAGCGTGTCTTGTCTCCTCAGCTCATGAGATTGACCCGTTTTTTGGGCTCCCACTCTAGAGAGGGATTCCTCGTCTCTAAATACCATCATTCACCATGGAATAGAGGCTTCCTCTCTTCCAATGAAGAGTTACCTAGCCATTCACCCCCCCCCCTATGCATACCATGGAAAGTCTCTAGTGCTTTAGTCTCTACCATTGTCACTATAAGCACCTCTACATTAATATACTTTATCTTCTATGGGACACATTTATGTATCACCGTTGATACAATAATATAATTTGTTGGCTGGGCATTTAAGCGGAAGACTTCTTACTTCCCAGTGCAATGTGAGTATAAATACATCGAATCTAGCTATAATCTGATCTGATAGTTGATGATTGTTATACGGCCTGTATATATACCCCTGCATATCCTTTCTTATGAGAAAAAAAAACATGATATAGTTATGTGAGAAGATTACAATCATATAAAGGTGAATCAATGGTTATGATTTTATAATTATCTATTTCAATATTTTTCTCTCTCTCTTTTTATAACCATTGAGCATTCTTTATATGGCTATAGTTCCTCACATGACTATATCATGTTTTGTTTTTTTCACATGAGAGGATGCGAATCTCCACTACATTGTTTGTTACTGTTATTTTTTTTTTTTTTGGGTGTTTGGCCTCCCGATTAGGGGTGAGCAAAAAAATTGGTTCATTTGCCCTGCCCTTGATTTGACGTTGACCTGAACCATAAATACCTATTTTTTTTTAACTGGTTTAAATACTGACCCACGACATTTTTGACCTAACTGGTTTAAATACTGACCCACGACATTTTTGACCTAACTTGTTTTAATAATGACCCATTGACCAAAAACTTGATCCAGACCCATTATGTAAAAAAAAAAAAAAGGAAAAAAATCACAATTACGTTAAAAGAAAATTTTTAACGTAAAACAATTACATCAAAATTTTATACGGAAAATATTTCCATCAAAAATTTTGGTAAAAATTTTTGATGAAAAATATTTTAATCAAAATTTGTGACTAAAAACATTTATGTAAAAAAATTTGACGGAAAATTTTTTTTGTCAACTTTTTTTACGGAATCTAAATTTTGTCAAAATATTTCACAAAAAAACATATTCATCAAAAATTTCGACGAAACACATTTCCATCGAAAGTTTTTGACGAAAAAAAATTTCATCAAAAATCTTTACATAATTCAAATTTCGGCGAAAGTTTTCGACGGAAACATTTTCATTAAATTTTTTGACAAAAAAAATTTCGTCAAAATATTTAGCGAAACACATTTCTATCGAAAATTTTCGACTAAATATTTTTGTTAAGTTTTTTGATAAAAAACATTTCATCAAAATTTTCAACGGAACACATTTCTGTCAAAAATTTTGACGGAAAAAATTTTCTGTCAAAATTCTTTAGAGAATCTAAATTTCGTCGAAAGTTTCGAATGAAACATTTTTCTCAAAAAAAATTCCGTCGAAATTTTCGTCAGAACACATTCCCATCGAAATTTTGAACGAAAATTATTCCGTCAAAATTTTTGACGAAATTGTTTTTTAGTTTAAAACATTTCATGGAGGAAATCATTTTTCGTCAAAACTTTTGATGGAAACTAAATTTCGTCGAAAATTTATTTTTGTAAAAACTTTCATTAAAGAAAAAATTCTGTCGCTTTTCGACAAAAAGTATTTCGATGAAAAATAATTTTGTGACGAAATTTTTGTTGTTTGCAATATAGAAATTTCATGAGTTTAAAAAATAAATCGATAACTATAAAAAAAATCAAATTAAAAACATGTTTTGAAACCAAGTAAAAAATGGGTCAGGTCGAATTTGACCCACTTCAGAAACCAAATCAGACCCACTTCAGAAACCAAGTCAGGTCAGATCCGACCCGGTTCTGAACTAGTTCAAAAAAATCCAAACCAAGTGTAGGGCTCTATAATCAGAATGGACCAACGAGAGGAGAAAGAGATAAGGAAGGAAAGAAAAAGAGAATAGAATAATACTTCATATATATTTCATTCGTCAGCTATGGATATATATCACCAAGTGATTACCGTTCTAACAGAATTGTAGCAAAGCATAACAAACGCGTACTGAATTGACAGAAAAGCAACTAAACTTCTAGAAGGTCTTAATGACTGAAGTATCCCTGATCTAATTAATTAGACATAGTCCTTTAGGTACTTAAGAGTCTGGATAGTGCGCATGGGCCTAGTAGATGGCCCAACATTCGCCCGTTCTGGAAAACGAACATCGTCCGCGATGTTGGGTTGCACTGCTTCCAAGGGCCCACATCGAACAAGGGGAAGCTGAGCTGTATGAGGTGATAGGAGCAAACGCTCTGACCGAGGAGCCATAAGTGGTGGCACATGCTGAGAGGACAAGGGCGCAGAATATGGATGGTCATGATCCAACGATTCAGAACGCACGGTGATGATGTTGTTAGCGTGAGAAGGTGTCTTAACAACAGCAGGACTTTCATCAGAATTTGAAGACAACTCATTGGAACCTGGTCTGGCCATAGTGAAAGAACTTTGCATCGTAGGATCCAGTAAGGCCATATCTTCCCATGTCGACTCTTCCGGTGGAAGATCACTCCATTGAAGCAGCACCTGAGGCACATCACGACCATTACGGTGGATGGTTCGATGATCAAGGGCCATCGTAGGGACATGGGCTGGTGGAAGTTGTGCGGTCGTCGGAGGTAGCTGATGTAGAGTGAAATGGCGGTCACTATAGAATGGTTTTAAAAGAGAAATATGAAACACTGGGTGGACTCGTGATTCGGGTGGCAGTTGTAAGCGGTACGCTACCTCACCAATACGAGCTTGAACGGGAAAGGGTCCATAGAAGCGTAAAGCTAGTTTCTGGGATGAGCGTCGATGAACTGACAGCTGACGGTACGGTTGAAGACGGAGTAAAACCAAGTCACCAACAGTAAAGGTGAGGTTTTTCCGGTTTTTATCTTCCTGGTTCTTCATACAAAGTTGAGCTTTCTGTAAATTAGTCTTGAGTACTGCTAATATACCTTCTCTGGTTCGCAGATCATCATCCACTGCTTCGACTGGTGATGCTCCCAAGGTATATTCCAGGAGACATGGTGGTAGACGGCCAAACATAGCCTGAAAGGGAGTCATGCCTATGCTTCTGTTAAAAGCCGTGTTGTAGTGATACTTGGCCAAGGTAAGGAAGCGACCCCATCTGTTTGGTTGTGCGTGTGTGAAACCCCTCAAATATTGTTCAATTTCTCTGTTAACTCGTTCTGTTTGCCCATCAGATTGAGGGTGATATGCACTGCTATAGTTCAGTGTAGTCCCTTGTAGCTGAAACAGAGATTGCCAGAATCGGCTCAGGAAGATCGGATCTCTATCCGAAATAATGGACTTGGGTAACCCATGAAGTTTACCGATGTTGTCCCAGAACGCAGTAGCCACCCTTGCTGCTGTGTAGTGAGCTGGTAAGGGAACAAAATGAGCACCTTTGGAGAGGCGATCAACTGCTACGAAGATAGTAGTAGAACCCTGTGAAGAAGGCAAATGTGTGATGAAGTCCATAGTGAGATTTGTCCAGATATGTTGAGGAATGGGTAAGGGTTGCAGCAGACCATAAGGTGCGTGATTTGAGCCCTTAATCTTCTGACATACTTCACAATTCCTTATGTACTTCTTCACCTGTTGACTAATACCCTTCCATGTATAATGTTGTCCTAAGCGTCTCAAAGTACGTCGGATGCCCCCATGTCCCCCTACTGGAGATGAGTATAATTCCTGAAGTAATTGCGGGATGAGGCTAGAATTAGCTAGAAGGAACAATCAGCCACGATGGAAGAGTAGCTGACCTTGTAGACGCCACTGGGACACCGTGTTGGGGTTCAACTTTAATTCACTTAAAATGTGCTATGTAAATTTGTCATTTTGCAATTCCTGGATGACTGTAATTAAGTAATCACTAGTGGGAACTGATAATAATAGTATAGAAGAAGGAGATCCGGCTTCTTCGATCGGCCTGGACAAGGCGTCTGCCACGACGTTGGTCTTGCCAGCCTTGTACGAAATAGAGTACTGAAATCCCAACAATTTCGAAAGGAATTGTTGTTGCTCGGGTGACTGAATCACTTGAGTTGACATATTCACTAGACTCTTGTCATCTGTCTTAATAATGAATGGTGCCCCCAGTAAGTAATGGCGCCATTTACTCGCACAAGATGTGACCGCAAACATCTCTCGAATATACGTGGATTTGCCTTGCATGGTTGGTGAGAGCTTTCGACTAAAGTAGGCAATAGGGTGAGCATTCTGCATTAGTACGGCGCCCACACCAGTGCCTGAGGCATCGGTCTCAATCACAAAGGGCTTTGAAAAATCTGGAAGGGCCAATACTAGGGCTGTGGAGAGAAGGGTTTTAAGCTTGGCAAAGGCATCTTTAGCCTTCAGAGACCAGTAGAATAAACCTTTTGTAAGCAAGTCTGTAAGAGGTGAAGCCACAGACGCATAGGATGCAATAAAACGGCGATAGTAACCTGCCAAGCCTAAAAGTCCTCTTAACTGCGTTACTGATTGAGGTGTAGGCCACTCTGAGATCGCAGTAATTTTTGAAGGGTCAGGTGAAAGCCCCTTAGCTGAAATAATGTGACCCAAGAAATGAATGCTCTCCACTCCAAAGGTGCATTTGCTGCGCTTAGCAAACAAAGAATGTGTGCGCAGGATAGTAAAAACCGCATGAAGATGGGTCATGTGATCCTGCAAATTGTTACTGTAAACCAAAATATCATCAAAAAAAATTACCACAAATTTCCTCAACAGAGGTCCAAAAACCTCGTTCATTGTTGTTTGAAATGTAGAGGGTGCATTGGATAGGCCAAAGGGCATAACCAAGAACTCAAAGTGACCATGATGTGTCCTGAAGGCTGTTTTGTTGATGTCCTCAGTATGCATCCTGATTTGATGGTACCCCGATCGTAAGTCCAATTTGGAAAAAAATGATGGAACCATGTAACTCATCCAACAATTCATCCACAGTAGGTATCGGGAACTTGTCTTGCACCGTGACGGCATTCAAGGCGCGGTAATCCACACAAAAATGCCACGTACCATCTTTTTTTCGGACAAGTAGCACCGGGGAACTAAAGGGAGAGTGACTAGGCCGAATATGACCCAATTGTAAAAGTTCTGTGACCAGTCTTTCGATTTCTTGTTTTTGGAAATGGGGGTAGCGATAAGGACGTACCTGCACAGGTTTGGCGTTGGGAAGGAGTGTGATGTGATGATTGTGGGGTCTATCTGGTGGTAGTTGGTTAGGTGTATCAAAAATGTCTTGGAATTTCTCCAAGAGGGAAAGGAGGGCCGCATGGTGGGATGGTGGGGGTATGCTGATGTTGGTGTTATCAGCTGTTAAACACATGAGGCAGGATGAAATACTATTCTGGGCAATGAGTTTATGTAATTGAGAAGGTGTAATAGTATCTGGTGTGCTAGGCTTAGAACCATGTAAGGTAATGGGGTTGTGATTGAAGGTGAACGTCATTGTAAGATGGTTATAGTCTGTAGTTACTGGGCCCAAAGTGGCTAACCATTGAATGCCCAACACCACATCTGCACCCTGTAAAGCTAATACATATAGGTTTGAACAAACCACGTGAGATTGCAATTGCAGGGAAACAGAACGACATACAGATTCATATGAAAGGGTATCACCATTACCTACGTGAACCTTGAAATGGGGTATGGTATGGACCAGTAGATTCAAATGTGTGGCCATGCGAGCCGTAATGAAATTATGAGTGCTCCCGCTGTCTATCAACACTTGGATAGGTTGATGGGAAATGGTGCCCTGAATACGAAATGAATGGGAAGAAGGATGCCCAAATAGTGCATTGAAGCTGATTTCAGGGTTGGGGTCCATCTCTGGGGTTTGATCCGGAGGTTCCTCTAGGGGTATGGGGGGAGGTTCCCCCTGTTGTGCCTCTTCCAATCCTTCGAGAAGAATGAGAGTGGAACGGCCCTTGCATTTGTGGCCAGGTATAAACCGTTCATCGCAGTTGTAACATAGACCACGTTCGCGTCGTTGTTGACGTTCTGTTGCTGATAACAGCTTAATTGGAATAGGTGGAATGGTATTTAGGGGCCGTGGATTTAAAGGTGTGGGCGATGGCAGTATCTGCGAAGTGGGCTTGGGGGTCCATGGACGTGGCGGTCTCTCATCGGATTGTTGGTCCTCAAAGACGCGAGTTAAAGCAAAGGCCTCATTGCAATCATGAGGGCGCAGAGGTAACACCGAACGGCGAATGCGGGGTTTGAGACCACTAATGAACATGCTCTTAATAATGTCCGCGTGTAAGCCGGGAACGCGGCTGCTCAGTGCTTCGAATGTGGTTTGATAGTCCAAAACTGAACCAGTCTGTGTCAGTTTGGATAAAGCTCCCGCCGGATCGTCAAACTCGGTGGGTCCGAAGCGGCGCCGTAATGCAAAGGAAAAAGAAGCCCAATCGGTTACAGCACCGTCTCGAAGGAGTCCTTGGAACCATCGCGAAGCGAGTTGATCAAGATGAAATGAAGCCAACATCAAACGATCGGTCACAGGGATCTGATTGTAAAGGCAGTACTGCTCCACCTGAAACAACCAGTCAGTGGGATCCCCGGAAGCAAAACGAGGGAAAAGCAGACGCAAACGTTGTGGGTTATTTTGAGATCCATTAGGACCAGAACCCAAGATGCTTTGACGGTGTTGGATTGTGAGGGTGAGGATCTCTTGACGGAGTTCCGTACGCAGAGTCTCAATTTGTGTGTGGATGAGCTCTGGAAGCTGCAATTGCTGTGCCTGCAACTCCTCCACGCGTGCTGTGAGGTCACGCAATCTTGTTTTCTGCCATGGAAGGAAGAGTACAACAATGAAAGCACCAAAATGTAGGGCTCTATAATCAGAACGGACCAACGAGAGGAGAAAGAGATAAGGAAGGAAAGAAAAAGAGAATAGAATAATACTTCATATATATTTCATTCGTCAGCTATGGATATATATCACCAAGTGATTACCGTTCTAACAGAATTGTAGCAAAGCATAACAAACGCATAACAAACGCGTACTGAATTGACAGAAAAGCAACTAAACTTCTAGAAGGTCTTAATGACTGAAGTATCCCTGATCTAATTAATTAGACATAGTCCTTTAGGTACTTAGGAGTCTGGATAGTGCGCATGGGCCTAGTAGATGGCCCAACACCAAGTCAGACCTGACTTGGATCAAATTAAAGCGGGACGGGTCAAAATACCTGACCTATAAAAACCAAGTTGGGTCGAGTCGACACAAAAACCTGACCCGACCTGACCCATGCACACCCCTACTCCCGGTCCCCAACAAAAATGTGTTGATTGATTATCAAATAGATAAATTTCATACGGTTTTCCAAAAATATATATGGATATATATTTAGTAAAATAAAAACATTAAACTAAAAAATATATTATAACTATTAAACGAATATGGTAACTATACATATATCAAATTATATATATATATATATATATATATATATATATATATATATAAGACAGAATCCTTTGACACCGGTATCAAATAAAAAGTTTATATATAGATGCCTTATCATTTCTCAAGTCACTTGAGATAACTTTATCTCTGGCCACTAAATTATAACCGTACAAAGATAAATCAATAGTGATAAAGGAAGAGAGAGAGAAAGGGAATCATAATCATTCAAAGGTGAATCAATTAATATAGAAAATAAATAAACAAAGGGTTTTATAAAAGTTGTGTTGTAGGAAAAGTGATTGTGTAATGTTATAGAGATTCGTTTTGCGTGCCATAGTTTTTTCTTTTTTTTCTTCAAAAAGTGTGGGTCCCCATAAACAGAATGACATTGTTTTGGAGTGGACGAAGATAAATATATCTCAAATGACTTGAGAAATATTTTTCTCATATATATATATATCATTTCTCTAGCCGCTTAACGTCCAACAGTCAATTATGTACCATATATATATGTGACAACATTAAATGCGTGGAATCATAACCATACAAAAGGTAAAAACATTAAATATGGAGAATCATTGCTGGACGTTAAGTAGTTGGAGAAATGATATATATATATATATGGGGTTTACATTTCTGCAGTTGTTGTACGTGCAGCAATCAAATACTTGTCATATATATACTTGAAAGCATTAAATGCGGGGAATCATAACCATACAAATGATGAAAGCATTAAATGTGGGGAATCATGACCATACACCTGTCGTTGAAGTACGTAAAGCGACTGCAGAAATGATTTTATATATATATACATGGAAAAACATTTTCTCATGTTGCATTCTCATGTTATGACCCTTCGATTTGCGTGCAAACCTTTTTTTTCCTTTTCTCTTTTTAATAAATGTTGGGTTCACCACTAGTTGAGTCACAACATGAGAATTCAATTCTCATACAACATGAGAAAATCAAACCCCTATATATATGTATATGTATATATATAGCTTTAATGTTTCTACAGTGAATGTAGATAAGTTATCTACATTCACTCCTAAGATGACGTAATTTTGTGTTGAAAAATTAAAATATTAAAATAAAAAAGACTATTATAACCCTAAAATAAATTATAATTACAAAATACCCTGATTTCTGTCCCAAAATGATGTCGTTTTGGGCTCAATGTAGATAAGTTATCTACATTGACTATAGAAAAAGTGAACCCTATATGTGTGTGTGTGTGTGTGTGTGTGTGTGTGTGTGTGTGTGTGTGTGTGTGTGCGTGTGTGTGTGAAATTATTTCTCGAGTTGCTGGACATCCAACTAGTAATCCTGATCGTTGATTTTCATTTATTCCCTGCATTTAATGCTTTTATCCACCCATACATGGTTATGATTCCTAGTTAGACGTCTAACAACTTGAAAAATGATAACTTAATTATTTCTCAAGTTATTGGATGTCTAGTGTAAGAACCTGCACCGTTAATTAAGGAATTTAATTAATTAATTATGCAAAAAAATAGGAAATGATTCCATAATTGACCCTAATAATTATTATAAGGCTTATATAATTATAGTAAGTGCTTAAGAATGCTGAAAGTCGTTTTTCAGAGAAAAAGTGCAGATACCAGTTCTGCTAGTCGGTATAAATGCATACCGAAAAAGTATCCCGGAAAATTATGAAAAGTGCATGATAATTACTAGAATATTATATAGGACTTGTAAAACGAGTTCCAAGTTAATATAATGAGAACTGGTGCCAGAAACTGATATTGGCTATGAAAAGCGCGTACCGGAAAGGTGCTCGGAAAAATTTAATAAAAATATGATTATTTTTGGAAAAATGATTAGATTCAGATTCCAAAGTTTGGGATTAAAATGCTAAGCGTGGCTATTATTGTTAATATTGTGTTGTATTTTAAGTGGACCTATAAATGCTTAATGGCACTAAACCCTAGGCCATATTGGAGGCTGCCTACGTGAGTCTTTTGCTGACTTCCCTTCAGCCTTCTCTTCTCCCCTTGAAGTCTTGTCCTTTGCTAATGAAAAGGGACCAAGAAGTCACCTTTGTTGAGAGTTTTCTTCCTAGAGTTGTAAACACTAAGCTTGTAAACAGTGTGAGGGAGTTGTGAAGCATTTCTGAGTTGATGTTTGCTGTGTATTGGGCGTTTTTGGGGCTGTTCTTGCTGAGTTTGTGTGAGTGGAGCTTGTTCTTGGTTTCTTGAGCTTCAAGAAACTACCTTTTGGCTTAAAAGATCAAGCTTGGTAGTCCTATTCGTGTCTTGCTCAAGTCAGAACCTTGGTGCTGTGTAGAGTGTCCCTTGTGTGCCTCATTTTCAAAGTTTTGGTGCCTTGGAGGTATACCATGAACACTCTTTGTCATTTTGAGGTTTAAAGCTTGTTTAATCAACTAAAAAGAGGAATATTCCCAGATTTAAACGTTGCTGTTCCCAGCAATGTACAAGACTCAATCCAGGAAACAATCAATTATTCCAACACAATATCACACAGACAATCAAGAGATCACTATGCTAAGCATGACTGAATCAATGCAAAGAACTCCTAACAATGCCTTCTATTCTCATGAAAATGTCAGAGTCTAACTTGAACACCCCTCACCAAGATAATCATATAACGCTCAGAACTCAAGTGTTTAAGGGAGTAATAATCACTCAATCCATCACAGCAATAACATTACCATCAGCTTGATCATATTCTCAAGTTCCTAAAGATGAGGAACATTAACACATGCATAATTGATCAAAAGGACTTCACAGGTTGTAACTTGGCCGGGTTTAATGGGTAGGAATATATGGAAAGTAGCTCAAACAACACTTGAGATTGAAAACTGATATTATTTCATTTTTAACACATTCAACTCAATGATTTTGCTCCACTAACATTCCCACAGAATTTCGGGAATTAATTCCTTTCAACCACCTTTTCTTTACATTCACCCTTTTTCTTTTTCTTTTTTTTCAAAACTTTTTGTTTTAAGGGCACAGATGAAATTTTACCTCCCCTAATTATTTGACCTCTTTGGAGCTTACCTCAATTTATTTGTTTTCTTTTCAATATTTCAGTAATTCAATCTCAATCAAGGTAAGTCATATGGATATAGGCTAAGCCATCAATCAGGCCACAGGTCATTTAACAACAAATAGGTTCAGGCTCAAGGGGGCTAACAATGGAAAAATTCATTCAGGTGGGTTATTTTTGGCAATAGCTAACAAGAACAAAATGCCTTTATCATATCAATCAATACATGCATAACAGAGAAACAGAGCAAGTTCTAGAATGCTATCACAGTGAGGTCTCTCAGAATAAAATAAGTGTTTAAGTACAAAACCTCACCAGCTATGATGTTAAGCTAGACTTCTAAAAGAACATCAGGCATCATTAATCATTCAAGCACAAAATTCAGACAAACGAGCAATCATGAAATCTACTCATGCCAATACAATATTATGCCAGAAGTACATATAAAACATGATTCCTAGGATGAATCAGGCAAATTAACTAGGGAAAGCATATCAAAACCTGGGACTTGCTCAGATTTTTTTTTTTTTTTAATATATAGCACACAAAATACTATAAAAATAACTAAGAAAATTAAAAGAGTTAGAATATCTCCCCTGATAGAAGCATTGCAGCAGTTCTAAGGTGCAAGCCTACCATTCCCAGATTTAGAGAATTGTTGTCCTCAGCAATAATTAAACCACAAGAAGAAGAAAAACCTGCACAATAGAGCAAACAGTGGCATATAGAAGAAACTATAATGCGCACATTAAAATATCAGAGAAAGATATACTAACACAAAGTAACTAAAAAGAAAAATGATAAACAGAAAAATAAACTAATATACAAGATCTCCATCAGCAAGGAGATAAACCCAACCCTCCATGTCATCCCCCTCAGCAGCGTGGGATGACTCAGCAAATGGAAGGTCCGGTGGTACTGGTTGCCTTGGTGTATGAGACCACCATTCCCAGATTTGCTCCAAACCATGGAGCCATGTTAAGAACTCTTTGAAATTTTGATTTTTCCGAGAGATGGAGTCTCGGAGTCTCTTGTCAAACTTCCGCTCTTGATGTCTCTTCCAACTTGTATCAAAGAGTTTCACTACCTCCTTTCTTAATACCTTCTTCATTATAGGATGACGCCTCCTTTTGGATTTCCTCCCATGTTTGTCATCATCCTCATTGGGGATTTTGTTGGTATGGGAAGAGGGATCTTTATTTTTCAATTCAGTTTCCTCTTCCTTCAATGCTTCAATCACTGCCTCCTTATTAGTCAATAAGACATTTTTATGAGGTTGAGGAAGCTCCTCCAATTCCACCTTTATGGCACCATCTTCCTTGGCATCATCCGCTGCACTTTGTTTTTCTTTTACTTCAAGGCTAAAACAATCATCTTTGTGAGAAGACTGTTTTAGAGAATCAAAGACATTGATGGTAACGGTCTCATCATTCATTCTTAGCTCAAGCTTCCCCTTTTCAACATCAATTAGTGCCCGAGCAGTGGCCAAGAAAGGTCTACCCAACAAAAGAGGCATTTCAGCTCCCCCTTCCATATCCAACACTACAAAATCAGCAGGAAAGATGAACTTGTCCACCTTCACAAGAACATCTTCAATAATACCACTAGGCTTCCTCAAAGACTTATCAGCAAGTTGAAGAGATGCTAAAGTAGGCTTCAACTCGGTGATCCCCAAGGAATTACAAATAGAAAGGGGCATCAAATTAATGCTAGCCCCTAGATCACATAATGCTCTGCCAATTTTTGTGTTACCAATTTCAACAGAAATATTGAAGCTCCCTGGATCATGACGCTTAGGCGGGAACTTCTTTGTAATAATTGCACTACACTCCTCAGTGAGTGTCACCGTTTGGCATTCTTGCAACTTGTGCTTTCTTGACAACAAATCCTTCATGAACTTGGCATAATTTGGCATGCTAGCCAAGGCTTCAGCAAAAGGGATATTGATATGCAATTTCTTGAATATATCAAGAAACCTTCCATATTGTTGCTTCTGATCCTCCTTCTTGAATCTGTCAGGATAAGGTGCCATGGCTCTCACATATTCAGGACTCAGCTCAAACTTCTTCTTTTCAACTGGCTTCTCCACTTCAGCAGGTTTTTTAATTTCTTTTTCTGGCTCCTTAACCTCCTTTAGCTTCTTTTCAGCTTCCATATTTATTCTCGGCTTTTCTGGAGCTGCTACCACTTTTCCACTTCTAGTTGTGATAAACATACAATCCTCCTTGGGATTTGTAACTGTGTTACTAGGAAAAGTACCTGGAATTATTTCTGAAACTTGCTTTGCCAATTGGCCTATCTGATTCTCCAGGTTCTTTATGGAAGCATTTGTATTTTTGTAGTTGGCTCTAGTCTCCTCCATAAAGGTATTAGTGGTCTGAGCCATCTCATTAGAAGTCTTGGCCATTTGTGCAAAGGCTTTTTCCCACTAAGCAGGCTCTCGTTGTTGACTCTGTGAAGGCTGATTATAAGTATTAGATTTGAAATCCATGCCAACTCCCTGAGCTCTCCGCTGAAAATTGTTACCACCACCAGAAAAATTCTGATTTCTCTGAAGATTTGGCTGCTGAGGGCGCTGGTCATACCATATACCATTCACCTGCATTTGTTGAGGTGAATCAGAAGAAGCAAGAGATGGACATTCATTAGGAGCATGACTGTCCGTACAGTAGTCACTGACAAAAGCAACAGACTGAGCTTGAACTCCCGCGATCTGCATCTTGTCAAGCCTGGAAGTCAAACTAGCCATTTGTTGAGCTAGCAATTTATTTTCAGCCAGAACTGACTCATTACCTTCTAGATGAAGGCTACCTTTCTTAGACTTCAAAGATACCCCTTGATTTTCATTCCTGGCCATCCTCTCTATCAGCTCCAGAGTTTCATTCGCCCTCATGGTTTTAATAGTACCACCAGCTGCACTATTCAAAACCATTCTATCTTCAGGTGTGATGCCATTGAAAAATATTCTGACTTGATTACCAGCAGTCAAATTATAATGAGGGTACCTCCTCATCAATTCCTTGAACTTGTTCCAGGCTACACATAATGTTTCACCCTCAGTTTGAGTGAAGTTGGTGATATCATTCACCATTTGATTGTATCTCTCCATGGAAAAGAACTCTGCAAAGAACTTTGTAGACAAATCCTCCCATGTAGCAATGCTCCGTGCAGGCTGCCTCTCCAGCCAGCTAAGTGCTTCTCCCTTTACAGCTAAAGGGAATAATCTCAACCGGATAGCATCATCAGACACCCGAGGGTGCTTGGTTGAGTCACATATCATTAAGAACCGGTCTATGAACCTGTGAGGATCCTCATGCTCATCTCCTCCAAATTGAACTCTCTCCACCAACTGAATTATGGAAGGCTTCAACTCCCAATTATTGTCAGCAATATTCAGTTGGACAATACTTGAATTAGGCCTGTTGAAGGCTGGAGTGAGGATGGTATCCATAAGTGGATTTTCAGCTTCATTATTCGCTGCCATGGTTGGGATTTCAGGTGCTTCTTCAGATTGAGCACTTGGCACTTTTGATTACTTCTGAGCAAGTCTCCTATTTCGCCTTTCAAACCTTGTAATTTCAGGATCAAATAACAATTCTGTAGGATCAACTTTGCCTCGCATAAAACTTCAAGAGAAGATTAGTAGCAATGTTCAAAACAATTTAAAACAAGAACAGAAGAAAATAAAATAAAATAATCACAAAAAGAAAGAAAAATCTTGAAATTCAAGATTATAAGATATAAGAAATCACAATCCCCGGCAACGGCGCCAAAAACTTGATACAGTCCGGCAAGTGTACCGATCGTTCAAGTAATAAAGTGATAAGTAAGTTATCGTCTCCACAGGGATTGTGAGCGAATATCTTATAAACGTCCTTTCAAGATATAAAACCCAAGTGATTTGAAGAACAATAGAAATTAAAGACAAAGACGTATTTTTGGATTTTAAAAGTAAGAGAATGATGCAAAATGATTTGGATAAAAATATGAGAGATATTGCAGGTAAGTACACTCGCCCTATGATCCCCTCTTTTCACTACGGATTGATTCACATTGCTCAATTAAAATAAACAATCAAACAATTTATCATCCAAACAATTATTATCTAAACCCCAATTCCTTGCAAATTTAGCCTTTTAATCACAATTAAAACCCCAATTCCTTGCAATGTTTCAATTGAGATCAAGCATTACACAGATAAATTAAACGTTTGTAATCAAGAATGCGTCTATTCCTAGCACGCATGTTAATTATTATCCTACCCCCTTTCTGGACCAAAACCCCAATTTTCCTATCTAGGGTTCTAACCCTCAGATTATCATTCACTACTAAACTGATCAGATTTAATATAAACGATAAGAAATACGCACAGAGTAGGCATAAATCAATTAAATTAAAGAGCGAAAAGTAAACCAATCCACAACTAAACAAAAGGTTCACATAGGGTTTGTGACCTTACCCACAATGAAGGAAAACTAGCCAAACATAATCATGGCTAAAACTAATCCAATATTCAAAAGCATAAAATTACAGAGAAAAGAGAAGAAGAAGAACTGTAGAAGAATCCTCCTGAGCTCTGCCGTCGGTCTCCTTCTGAAGAAATAGGTCGGAATCCATAATTCTGTCAAAAGGATCCTATTTATAGGACTCTTTTCCTTCTTCCAAACATACCCTCATAGCATCACGGTACAATTTCCCGCAACCCGGCGCCAGTTGGCGCCGGTTTGGCGCACGTTTGCGCCAACTTGCTGCCTCGAATACGAAAGTCAGAACTGATTGCACGTGACTCGGCGCCAGTTGGCGCCATCCTTAGTCTTTTGGGCGCCACTTGGCGCCATTCTCCCTTGACTTTGGGCGCCTAGTGGCGCCACTTTTCCTCTTGTTGGGCGCCCTTGTGCGCCATTACCCTGGTCATGAATGTGTGTGGCGCTAGTTTGCGCCACTCTGGCGCCAACTAGCGCCAATTCTCTGGTATTTGGCCTGTGCAGCAAGGCGCAACTTGGCACTTTCCTCTGTGTGGAATCGCGTCAACAGGATTTTTATAATTTGTAATTTTCACTCCTCTTTTTCCTGTAAAAACACAACTAAAAGGTGAATATTATTGATATAGAAAAGATCAATATAAATAGAAAATATGTATTTAAATTGCTCTCTTATGACCCAATTCTTATCAATTTTAACATGGAAAACCACACTTGCCAGAGGCACATCAAGGAACTTTAACCATTTGAGTAAAGGAATGTGTTTCTGGGTTAATAGCATGTTGGGTTATATCTGTTTAGGGAGTCATTGGACTCCCAATCGCTTTTGGACCTTTAATTTTGGGATTATGCGGAAGTTGGCTCGAATTTCTGCATTCTGTTCAAGAAGTATTCGAATACTTTTCGTGTAGTATTCGAATACTTGTTTATGGTAATCGAATACTCCTTGGAGGAGTATTGGAATAGTTTTCTGGGAAGAAAAGTATTCAGATACCTTTGAAGAAATATTTGAATATTGGAAAGTATTCAAATACAGTAAGGTTTGGTATTCGGATACTGAGGTATTCAGATACTGGGGGGGAAAGTATCCGGATACTTTCGAGTATTCGAATACTTTAATGGAAGTAATCGAATACTTTCTGGAGACAGGGAGTATTCGAATGCTCATCGAGGAGTATTCGAATACCTCCTGCAGAAAATGCATAAAATGACTTATAATGAGATGGAAAGTCTTAATCACTTAATGTAACCTTGATAGATGGTTATTGATGATTACTTACTGTATAAACAGATTGTGATTGTACTGTTTGTGGGATTTGAGCTAGTGTGGACTCCTGACTTGGATAGTTAGCTTGCAAGGTAAGCTTTTGTGTCCTCGGTTTAGCCATGTTGTGGTTCCACCATGTCCCATGGGGGTATGGTATATGCATGTTGTGTTACATGTTTTTGATGTTTTGGAAATGTTGTTCAGCTATTGTATGTTAGTGCCTTGTTGATATGCATGGAGGTGTTCCACCTATACGGTAAGTCTGAGTATGTAGAACATACAATAGGGTGAGGCCGTGGGTGAGGTGCAAGCGGTGTTCCTTGTACTACATGTAGGTATAGACGTATTCCTACATTTCTCTGGCCAGTAGATAGTGATAAACACACATGCCATAGATATCTGTTGTACTACATAGTTTTGGAACTGATAATGATATAAATGCTTTTAGAACTTATATTCGACATGTAAGTGAGCTTGGGGTGAAAGATCCTTGAGGACCCCTTGTCTTACTGAGATTTCTTGTTTAGAGATCTCACCCCACGTTTGGGGAATGCTTATTTCAGGATCAGGTAATGTTGAGACCTTTGGCGGCAGGAGGCTGGAGCTGAGTTAGATTTGCTGTTATTTATGCTGACATGTTGGATGCTGGAATTGCATGCTGCTTATATGCTTATAGCTTCAGTTCATGTTTATGGAGTTTTATGTTAAGACTTGTTGTTTACGCTGTTTATTTGGTGAGCATGGGGATTGTCCATGACACATAGTATTGTTTCGTCTTGAGTCTTTTGGGAGTTGTAATAATGTATCAGGATATTGTCCGGATTACGAGATGTAATGTCGTGATTTAGATACACACTTTATTTATATATTGAGGTATTTCAGTAGATGTCTTATTGCAATTTACATACAGGCGATATTTTATGAAATTGATTAAGTAATCAAGATGGTAATTGATAATGACGTCATAATTGAAAAGAAAAAGAATATTCCGCATTTTTAATTAAGCACTGCTTAATACGATGTAATGATAACACTGCCGGATATATACGGGGTGTAGCATTTTATGGTATCAGAGCAACGGTTCAAGGGAAAAGCCTGTATGTATTGCAATAATTAGGATGTTTGGTTGTGTCTGTTTTGTGTGTTTGCTCCGTCGAGTATTATTATGATAATGCATATGTGATCACATTGCGTGGGCCTGATCAACTCATAATTTGTGTAACTTGTGCAGAGTCATGGTAAGACCCGGGAGAAACCGCGAGACTTCGGAGGATCAGCCCGATCCTGTCTTGGCTGCATTGGCTGATATGCAGGCGGCCCGACAAGCCGACCAGGAGGCCATGAGAATGGCAAACCAGGTCATGCTGGGCGCCGTCAGAGAGGCGAACAGGAAGGCCACTGAGGACGTGTTGGAGGCCAACCGTCTGGCGAACATGACGATGTTTAGAGTCATGTTGGAGGAGATGAGGAATGGTCCTGTTGTTGGCCATGTTCCTCCGCCACCACCTCCACCGCCACCACCACCACCTCCACCCAGTCTGCAGGATGACTCTCAGAGTCAGATGGGTGATGGCAGTCACCTTACGGGGGCCACGCAGACCGTCCCTATTTTTGTTGAGGATCGAGATGAAGTCGATCGCCGGCTGAATGCTTTCCGTAAGCATAAGCCACCTACCTTTGATGGATCCTTTGATCCTATTGCTGCAACGCGTTGGCTTCAGGCGTTGGACAAGATATTTCGGGTCATGCAGTGCACAGATCCGCAAAAGTTTATGTTTGCTACTTACATGTTGGAGGGCGATGCCCATGAGTGGTGGACAAACCTTTCTCATGTCTACGAGATGCAGGGTCATGTGATGACGTGGCCTTTGTTCGAGGATTTCTTCTTGGGTCAGTACTTTCTGTATGACGCTCAGGAGAGGCAGCAGGGAGAGTTTGACAGGTTGGTTCAGGGCTCGTTGTCTGTGGACGAGTACCTGGCTAAGTTCAACCAGTTCGTGAAGTTTGCACACTTCAGGATGGTGAGGCCTACTCCTATATTTCTGGCTGCTAATTTCCGCAGGGGACTTAGTGAGGATATTGCTGGTTACGTAGCTGGTTCTGCTTCTAGAGACTTTGGGACACTGGTTCAGCAGTGTCATGATATTGAGGATTTCTACAGTACGAGTAAGGCCAAGAAGGCCAAGGTTGCTGAGGCGACGAAGGTTGCAGCTGGTAGTTCCACTTCTTGGCGAGACAGGAAGTTTGGGAACAAGGGCAAGGGTAAACAGATGGCAGCTCGGCAGGCGCCGAATCAGTTCAAGAGGACTTCTGCTCAGGGGAGTGCAGCGAGACCTCTTGCTCCCAAGTGTTCGGGATGCGGGAAGACTCATTTTGGGCTGTGCTCTACCGGTCAATTGATTTGCTTTTAGTGTGGCAAGGAGGGCCACTTCTCCAGAGACTGTCCGTCGACGACGGCAAGGGCTACTGCAGTGCAGGCAGTGCCACTTCAGATGGTCCCCCTTCCACCTACTTCGGCACCGGCAGTGCCACCATCTTCTGGGAGAGTTTATACTATGGATCGTCAGCAGTCGGATCGAGCTCCGAACCTTGTCAGAGGTACTGTTACGATTGGTACATCAGCTGTTGATGTTTTGTTTGACTCTGGGGCTACGCATTCTTTTGTTGCTACCCCGATTGTTGTGGGGCTTGAGTTGCCCATGTATGTGCTTTCTCCACCGCTGCGGGTGACCACCGCCACTGGAGAAAAATGTGATGCTACCACTGTTCATCGCGATGTAGCGTTTCAGTGGGATGGCCGTGAGTTCTCGGTAGATCTGATAGGATTGCCGATGGCCAACTTGGAGGTTATTCTGGGCATGGATTGGCTATCCAGAAATTGTGTGATGATTGACTATTGTTCCAAGCGTATGGTGTTGTCTCCGTGTGATTCCACAGCTAGTTCCTCGCCGTACATTTCGTTGCTGCAAGCTAGGAGAGGCTTGGGAGCAGGGGCATATGGATATGTCATGTTGGGAGGTTTGGTGAGTGGGACACAGGCGGATATCACTGGCATCCCTGTGGTGAGGGAGTTCCTCGAGGTGTTTCCTGAGGAGATTCCTGAGTTTCCGCCACCAAAGGAGATAGAGTTCTCCATAGACCTGTTGCCTGGTGTGGGGCCGATTTCTTTAGCTCCATACCGGATGTCGCCACCGGAGTTGGCAGAGCTGAAGAAGCATATTGAGGATCTTTCAGCGAAAGATTTCATTAGACCGAGTGTGTCTCCTTGGGGAGCACCGGTTATCTTTGTGAAAAAGAAGGACGGAACAATGTGATTGTGCACCGACTACAGGTAGCTGAACAAGGTGACAATCAAGAACAAGTATCCCCTTCCTCGGATTGATGATCTGTTGGATCAGCTCAGGGGAGCTTGCGTGTATTCCACGATTGATCTCCGGTCCGGATACCATCAGATTCGGGTGAAGCCGGAGGATATCTCAAAGACCACATTTCGCTCGAGATACGGTCGTTTTGAGTACTTGGTGATTCTGTTCGGTCTCACCAATGCACCTGCTGTATTCATGGATTATATGAACTGAATTTTCCAGCCGTACCTGGATCAGTTTGTGATCGGCTTCATTGACGATATTTTGATTTACTCCAAGACGGAGGAGGAGCACGTGGAGCATTTGAGAACTGTTCTGCAAGTGCTGAAGGAGAAGAAGTTGTATGCGAAGCCTTCCAAATGTGAGTTTTGGCTCAAGTCTGTGAAGTTTCTTGGGCATGTTATTTCTGCTGAAGGAGTTGCAGTGGATCCAAACAAGATTGAGGTCGTACTGGATTGGGAGAGACCCAAGACAGTTACGGAAGTGAGGAGCTTTCTGGGTTTGGCAGGTTACTATCGGAGGTTCATCAAGGGATTCTCCACCATGGTTTTGCCATTGACTCGCCTTACTCGGAAGGAGACTCTATTTGTGTGGACTCACGAGTGTGAGGTCTGTTTTCAGGAGTTGAAGGAGAGACTGACCACTGCACCTGTGTTGGTCCTTCCTGATCCTGCGCTTGAGATTGAGCTTTACACCGACGCCTCCGGGAAGGGGCTAGGTCGTGTGCTGATGCAGTTGGGCAAAGTGATTACCTATGCTTCGAGGCAGTTGAAACCTCATGAAGAGAACTACCCTACTCATGACTTGGAGTTGGTTGCTATTGTGTTTGCTTTCAAGATTTGGAGGCATTATCTTTTTGGTTTGAGGTTTGTGGTGTTCAGTGACCACAAGAGTTTGAAGTACCTGTTCGACCAGAAGGAGTTGAACATGACACAGAGGAGATGGATGGAGTTCATAAAGGACTACGACTTCGAGCTAAGGTATCATCCTGGCAAGGCCAATGTGGTAGCTGATGCTTTGAGTCGAAAATCCAGTAGCTCATCCAGCTTGTTACTTGGTAACTTTGATGTGGTTGAGAAGTTCCGAAACTTGGCACTGACCGCTCCGTGTGAGAGTGTACTTCTCGATATGGAAGCAGCAGATGTCGTGAACGAGCTGTTAGAAAAGATCAAAGAGGTACAAGTTCAGAGAGAGTGTCTGGATTATGTGAAGAACCAAGACGGTGTGTCTTGGAATGATGATGGACTTCTTTTGTTTCAGCAGAGGATCGTGGTTCCTCGAGGTCCATTGACCGAAGAGGTTATGGCAAAGGGCCATAAGGGTCAGTTTTCTATCCACCCTGGTGCTATTAAGATGTATCAAGACCTGAAGAAGAACTTCTGGTGGCCGGGCATGAAGAAAGATGTTGTTGTCTTTGTGTCCAAGTGTTTGGTTTGCCAGAAGGTGAAGATTGAACATCAGAGACCGTCTGGTGAACTTCAACCTCTTGAAGTACCACAGTGGAAGTGGGCAGGTATTTCCATAGACTTCGTGGTGGGATTGCCGAAGACTCAGGCGGGTTGTGACTCTATCTGGGTCATTGTGAACAGACTGACGAAGTTTGCCCATTTTCTTCCAGTGAAGGTGAGCTTCACTACAGAACAGTTGGCCAAGCTTTATGTTCGCGAGATTGTGAGGCTTCACGGGGTGCCCGAGAGTATCATTAGTGATAGGGACCCGAAGTTCACATCTCGGTTCTGGGAGGCGCTGCAGGAGGCTTTTGGTACGCAGTTGAGATTGAGTACCGCATATCACCCTGAGACTGATGGACAGACTGAGAGGACCATCCAGACCTTGGAGGATATGTTGCGAGCTTGCACATTGGAGCAAGGCTCGGGATGGGATAGGTACCTTCCGTTGGTTGAGTTTTCGTACAACAACAGCTTTCATGCTAGCCTGGGCATGACGCCCTACGAAGCACTGTATGGTAGGAGGTGTCGGACTCCTACTTGTTGGTCTGAGGTTGGGGACAATGAGCTTTTTGGCTTGGACTTTGTCCAAGATACCACCTTGCAGATCCAGATGATCCGTGAAAAGTTGAAGCATAAGCAGAATCGCCAAAAGAGCTACTATGATGTCAAGCATCGTCCGCTGGAGTTCAGTGAGGGTGAGCACGTGTTTGTGAGACTTTCACCTGTCACCGGTGTTGGTCGGGCACTCGGAGTAAGGAAGCTGAGCCCGCGATATATTGGGCCATACCAGATCCTTGGTAGAGTAGGACCTGTTGCCTACCGGCTTGCCTTGCCTCCGAACTTGGCTAACATCCACGACGTGTTTCACGTGTCTCAGCTTCGGAAGTACATAGCAGATCAGTCGCACGTGGTGCAGCCTGATGATGTGGAGGTTCGGGAGAACCTGAAGACTCCCATCGGACCACTAAAGATTCTCGATCTGGGGAGAAGTAGCTGAGGACCAAGATCATTCCAATGGTCAAGGTGCAATGGACCGGAAGAACTCCTGAGGAGTGTACTTGGGAGCGTGAGGACGAGCTTCTCC
Source organism: Gastrolobium bilobum (assembly GCF_033153095.1). Classification (NCBI taxonomy): domain Eukaryota; kingdom Viridiplantae; phylum Streptophyta; class Magnoliopsida; order Fabales; family Fabaceae; genus Gastrolobium; species Gastrolobium bilobum. The sequence continues at coordinate 25,177 of NW_026899649.1, read as the reverse complement.
AACAGTACCTCGATTTTTTAGACAGGTATGTTTCTGATTTTGAGGACAAAATCTTAAAAAGGTGGGGTGAATGTAAGAACCCGCACCATTAATTAAGAAATTTAATTAATTAATTATGCAAAAAAAATAGGAAATGATTCCATAATTGACCCTAATAATTATTATAAGGCTTATATAATTATAGTAAGTGATTAAGAATGCTGAAAGTCGTTTTTCAGAGGAAAAGTGCAGATATCGGTTCTACTAGTCGGTATAAATGCGTACCGAAAAAGTATCCCGGAAAATTATGAAAAGTGCATGATAATGACTACAATATTATATAGGACTTGTAAAACGAGTTTCAAGTTAATATAATGAGAACTGGTGCCAGAAACTGATACTGGCTATGAAAAGCACGTACCGAAAAGGTGCTCGAAAAAATATAATAAAAATATGATTATTCTTGGAAAAATGAGTAGATTCAGATTCCAAAGTTTGGGATTAAAATGCTAAGCGTAGCTATTATTGTTAATAATGTGTTGTATTTTAAGTGGACCTATAAATGCTTAATGGCACTAAACCCTAGGCCATATTGGAGGCTGCCTACGTGAGTCTTTTGCTGACTTCCCTTCAGCCTTCTCTTCTCCCCTTGAAGTCTTGGCCTTTGCGCATGAAAAGGGACCAAGAAGTCACCTTTGTTGAGAGTTTTCTTCCTAGAGTTGTAAACACTAAGCTTGTAAACAGTGTGAAGGAGTTGTGAAGCATTTATGAGTTGATGCTTGCTGTGTATTGGGCGTTTTTGGGGCTGTTCTTTCTGAGTTTGTGTGAGTGTAGCTTGTTCTTGGTTTCTTGAGCTTCAAGAAGCTACCTTTTGGCTTAAAGGATCAAGCTTGGTAGTCCTATTCATGTCTTGCTCAAGTCAGAACCTTGGTGATGTGTATCTTGTGTGCCTCATTTTCGGAGTTTTGGTGCCTTGGAGGTATACCATGAACACTCTTTGTTATTTTGAGGTTTAAAGCTTGTTTAATCAACTAAAAAGAGGAACTTTAACCATTTGAGTAAAAGAATGTTTCTGGGTTCATAGCATGTTGGGTTATATCTGTTTAGGGAGTCATTGGACTCCCAATCGCTTTTGGACCTTTAATTTTGGGATTGTGCGGAAGTTGGCTCGAATTTCTGCATTCTGTTGAAGAAGTATTCGAATATTTTCGTGTATTATTCGAATACTTGTTTATGGTAATCGAATACTCCTTGGTCCGTATTGGAATACTTTTCTGGGAAGAGAAGTATTCGGATACCTTTGAAGAAATATTCGAATACTGGAAAGTATGCGAATACAGTAAGGTTTGGTATTCGGATACTGAGGTATTCGGATACTGGGGGGAAAGTATTCGAATACTTTCGAGTATTCGAATACTTTAATGGAAGTAATCGAATACTTTCTGGAGACAGGGAGTATTCGAATACCTCCTGCAGAAAATGCATAAAATGACTTATAATGAGATGGAAAGCCTTAATCACTTAATGTAACCTTGATAGATGGTTATTGATGATTACTTACTGTATAAACAGATTGTGATTGTACTATTTGCGGGCTTTGAGCTAGTGTGGACTCTTGGCTTGGATAGTTAGCTTGCAAGGTAAGCTTTCGTGTCCTCGGTTTAGCCATGTTGTGGTTCCACCATGTCCCATGGGGGTATGGTATATGCATGCTGTGTTACTTCCTTTTGATGTTTTGGAAATGCTGTTGAGCTATTGTATGTTAGTGCCTTGTTGATATGCATGGAGGTGTTCCACCTATACGGTAAGTCTGAGTATGTAGAACATACAATAGGGTGAGGTTGTGGGTGAGGTGCAAGCGGTGTTCCTTGTACTACATGTAGGTATAGACGTATTCCTATATTTCTCTGGCCAGTAGATAGTGATAAACACACATGACATAGATATCTGTTGCACTACATAGTTTTGGAACTGATAATGATATAAATGCTTTTAGAACTTATATTGCACATTTAAGTGAGCTTGGGGTGGAAGATCCTTGAGGACCCCTTGTCTTACTGAGATTTCTTGTTTAGAGATCTCACCCCACGTTTGGGGAATGCTTATTTCATGATCAGGTAATGTTGAGACCTCAGGCGGCAGGAGGCCGGAGCTGAGTTAGATTTGCTGTTATTTATGCTGACATGTTGGATGCTGGAATTGCATGCTGCTTATATGCTTATAGCTTTAGTTCATGTTTATGGATTTTTATGTTAAGACTTGTTGTTTACGCTGTTTATTTGGTGAGCATGGGGATTGTCCATGACACATAGTATTGTTTCGTCTTAAGTCTTTTGGGAGTTGTAATAATGTATCAGGATATTGTCCGGATTACGAGATGTAATGCCGTGATTTAGATACACACTTTATTTATATATTGAGGTATTTCAGTAGATGTCTTATTGCAATTTACATACAGGCGATATTTTATGAAATTGATTAAGTAATCAAGATGGTAATTGATAATGACGTCATAATTGAAAAGAAAAAGAATATTCCGCATTTTTAATTAAGCACTGTTTAATACGATGTAATGATAACACTACCGGATATATACGGGGTGTTATATCTAGCTAGTAATCTTGAGCGTTGATTCTCATTTATTCTCCGTACTTAATGCTTTTATCCACCTATATATGGTTATGATTCCTAGATGGACGTCCAACAACTTTAGAAATGATAACCTACTTATTTCTCAAGTTGCTGGACGTCTAGCTAGTAATCCGGATCGTTGATTCTCATTTATTCCTTGTATTTAATGCTTTTATCCACCCATATATAGTTATTATTCTTAGCTAGGCATCCAACAACTTGATCAACGATATATATATATATATATATATATATATATATATATATATATATATATATATCCCCTTCCAATAGACATTTATATAAACTTAAACTTTTGACATAATTAAAGATCCTTAACTACTTATTCAAATTTACTAACTATTTCATTTGTAGTACCCAACCTTTTAAATTTGTGTCTTGTTAGTAGGGTTGTGAATTAGTAAAAAAAAATTGACATACTAAATAAAAAAATTAAGAAAGACATTATTTTATTCACAATATTTTATAAATTAATTTAAATTTTGAGAATAATTAAAATGCATAATCTTTAGTGGTATGATAAAGATGGAGGTTGTGTACCAAGAGAGAGAGAGAGAGAGAGAAAGATGTAGGAGAGTTAACACAAAGGAAGGTAAAGGCCTCAAATATGAAGAGGAAGACCTGCCGGAAAAGAGTACTAAAAAGGCTAAAGGTTCTGAGATTGAGGACCATATGATGGATGGACATATGCAGGAGAGAAGTAATGTGATGCTTGAGGAGAACCGTGCAACAATTTGAAACAAATCAATGTCATCTGTGTAGGTTAGACAAGTTGTGTCTTATAGAGATACACTTGTCCGTTTTAATGGGGCATCAAGATGAGAGGAGGACAGTAACTTGGACGGTTGGTTGACAAGGCAGAAGAGGAAGGAAGATGAAAAGAAAGTTTTTGGCAAGTATACGATCCATGTGGGGGATGACCCCTTGTGTCTAACTTATCATTTCTCTAAAGCTTCACATAAGGTTTGTTGTGTGCAATGGAGAAATACATTGATTATCAAACTTCTTGGAAAAAAGGTTGGTGCTAGGTTCTTAATGAACAGACTGTTGAAGCTATAGGGCCTTACTAGAGGAAATGAGTATTATCTAGTTTGGTTCATGAAGGAGGAGGATTATGCGTATGTCCTACACGAAGGCACGTGGACTGTGGCGGGGCATTGTGTGGTGGTGTAAAGATGGAGACCTCTATTGGATCTTAATGATGGTAGCTTTATAAAGTTAGTGGTGTGGATCAAGATTCCAGGCTTAACGATTGAATTTTATACCACACAACATTTGTAGAACATTGGTAATATATTTGGCCGCACTCTGAAAGTGGATAAGAATTCAGTTAGACATAGCGATGAGGGTGAATATGAAGTCACAAAGAGAGCTAAATTTGCTCGTATTTGTGTTGAAATTGATCTCTATAAGGGTTTTCTATCGAAGTTCAAAATTATGAATAGAGTACAGTTTCACGTTGGTCATGAAGGGCTCCAGTTAATCTGCTTTGCTTGTGGTAGATATGGGCATCGTAAAGACCAGTGTCTATCACAGGTCAATCTGGAAACAATTCAAGTATAGCCCATGATCAAGTCGATGATACTAGTAGTATAGAGAAATAACCAAATGCCAGAGGAAATGAGGAAGGAAGGAAAGTCGAAGATGCATCGTTCGATAATTCAATGATAGTCTAGAAACCTAGGAGAAGACGCAAGACGCCAACAACGTAAGGAGTGGAAGAGATAATCAATGCTCCCAATCATGATACAAGTCAAAATAGACAACAAAACCGTAATGAAGGGAATTATAACATGCATTACGATGTTATTGCTGATACATTGGGAGTCAAAGCACTGGCAATTACTCCTGAAGTTATTACAAAGTTGACACCTCCCCAACGGATAGCTTAGCAATAAGGCCCACATACTCATGAGGGAACCTAACGGAAAACAAACCCTAATAGTCAAAATAGGGTTGCAATGCAAGAGAACTCTAAACTTAATCCTACATCGAAACCTAATCAAGAGAACTTTTCCTTGATGAAAATGAAATCAAAGCGAATTAGCAAAGATCCAAAGCAAAATAATTCAACCTAGAAGTCTATGATTAGTAAAGGCTAGGTCAGTCCTAGGGACAAAGAGTATCTCTAACACCTGGAGCAACAACTAAAAATGATGCCTAGACGTCGCAAAATATGAAGGATGGACCATACAAGAAGGTTGATGCCCTTTAACTGATGCGTATATATGCACAGACGCACAAGGAGAGTATTCATTTGTATATGATTGGGTAAACAAGGCTGACAACCAGGATGAACCACCACCATAAAGAACCGGTCCTTAAAATGCTTAAAATATTGGGTAAACACGCGGAATATGTCGAAATCAGGCGCACCGCAAAGGGTAACCTAGCCTTTCTTCTCCTTAGGCTCGGACCTCGTGCGAGAAGTATACACTCTAAGAAAATACAAGAAAAGAGGGACGATACAAGGAATATACAAATACTTACACACTTGTTCGAAACCCCGAACAAAGGCCCAAGAGTTGGGATGGAGTTGAGTAGAGGCAACTTGAAGATGGTGCATCAAGGCTACCTGGAACTCGAAAAGCGAAATTCGAACTCCTACCTTGGTGACCAGATCTTTATAAAGAAAGAAAATATGAGTTCTTCTTTACCTCTACCTAAACATACTGGCTCAACTGTGGCGGCCGGGAGAAGATCTACTCTTGAGGTGTTCCTTATTGGAAGCTCGATAATCTCCTCAACTGACATACGGGGCTGCTTGTTCAGAACTTCTTGTAAAATCCAGGAATAATCATCATCACATGGCTCTGCCATGGGTGACCTGGAACAGGAAGGCTCGGAGTCAGCACAAATAAAAGATGCACCTAAGCCTCTACGACCAAGGTCAAACCTTGAAAGGTCAAGCTCAAAAGAAGACAAGGCAGAAGAACTATCACTAAGTTTAATGGGCGAAATTTGATCCAAAATCGAACGAGAACCCAGCACAAGAATGGGAGAAAAGCTCACTGCCTTTTTCCACCATGTTCGAGGAGGAGAATTGAAAAAAGTTCACCTCGGCCCATATCATCACTAAGCTGGGAAGATCGGCCTCGTATACTTAAGTTCTCCTTTGTCGACATGGCACGACCCCATCCTCGTTCAGAGGGAATTGACCTCCGTTTAGCTCTTCCACCTCGTTGGCCCCGAAGGAACAATTGTTGTTTCTCCTCCTCAGTATATTCCTCGTTTCAAAACCAAAAATGAACCCCTTTAGATAGTTTTTGGACCAGGGCCTTTTCCTTTTGGACGTCTTCATTATCTCTATTTTGGCCAAGGACTTCATCAGAGCCATGGTCAGGAGTACCCATCTAAGTGAAAGCTTCACTCTCTCCCCTCTATAAAATGGCTGGTAAAAGAAAGTGCCTATAATTTTGATTCAAAAGGAAGGGGGAGGAGAGGGCTAGATATTCAAAACCCCAAACTCTCACAAACATTCAAAGTCACACCATAAGAGCACAAAGCACCAAAAGGAAAATAGACAAACGACACAAAGAAGAAATAGAGATAAGAAATACCTATTTGAGAGAAAAGAGGAAGGCAAACACGTAAGAACTCTTGGACAAATCTTCAAGCAAAAAAAGAAGGTGAACAGAGCAAACCCAGAGTCAGAAATTAGAACGAAAAGGCTGTTGAGTTCGAAATGAACTCAAATATGTTTGCTTAAAGAGAAAATAACCAAGCGTGAAACTGAAAAGCCAAGGACTAAAAGGTAATTTCACACTAAATGCATTAAATGCATGCCATTATGGCCTGCGAAAAGAAAGGGAGGCTCATGCTCCACGATGCATGAACCACCAATAGCCAAGCGACACATGGATTTATGTAACCGTCAAGGTAGTTGCTGACACGAGAAGTCACTTTGGTGTAATGGCAACAAAGTTGGAGGTAAGCAACCAGGCCCGACCTAAGCCTCGGCGCCTTTCTTGTAACTCTCACCTCAGTTCAGTTTAAGTTCTAGCGGGCTGAACCCCGGATAAGTTCCAATGAGAGTTTAGTCGAGTCAGAAATCTACCTCGGCCAAGCATGATGAAAGCAATAATAGCTCAATCCAGCGCCAAGATCCTAACATAATATATAACAAAGGTCTTTCAAAAACTTCTACACCCTAGTAGTCCGAGCTCTCGAACTGTCGGGCTGTGGGGCAACTGTTATGGACTAGATCCATATCTCAACAACTTATCCAATAAATGATTAAGACCTATCCAAACAATATCCTAATTAATAGAAGATTAAGGAATGAGACTCCTATCCCAATAGCGACTCTAAGGTTATGTTTGGTACGAGTAATCTGATGAGATAGATAGGCATTGGAGAAGTGGGATTCTAGTTTGACTATGTTTGGTTCAACATATTTCAATATTTGCCTACCGAAATTATTACCTCAGCATACCATTTTGCATGTCAATTGCACCAAAATAGACAGCCCCATATTCCCACTTCGGATGGGGTATTGTGCGTTATCTAGCTAAATGGAGACATGGGACAATAATTAGCTGACGAACATATCCTCGTAGAGCGCAAAAGTGAAAATGTCCAACCCACAATCATAAGCCTTTTTACGGGTGAAGGTAAAGGGTAGCATTGGTGATTCAAAATTTTTAAAAAACAGGGTTATTTTGGTAACTGTAACTTATTTTCCAATCAATATTTTACCTCAAACCAAACATAAACTTTATAAAATTTACCTAATTTTCTCGATAAATTTTTTTTCCAACCAAACAACTTTTTTTATATTTTCCTACTAAACTCACTTTCCAACCATTTCTCTAGTATTCAAAAATTTTCTCCTCAACCAAACGCTCCCTAAAAAGCTAACTACCTGGAGATACTTAAGGCCCAAGCCTATAGAGGTAAACACAATAAATAAAGGCTAAAGACCTCAAGTATACACTTTTGAATTCATATTCTATTGTTGCCAACATTGTGGACACACACTCACATCTTAGCTATACGCCTATTGTTAGTGCGCAGTGATTGGTACATTGGCTATAAGGTCGTACGATATGTCTCTCACAAACATCTCTGAGTGCATACATCTATCACTTACACGGTGAATACTCACGGTCTACCCGGACCAAACACTAACCTTTCTTACGTGGGATTCATATACTTTTTACTTTTTTTTGTAAACAGGGGTTCATATAAATCTAAATACTCAATGAAAAAGGCTATTGCAAATGCATCACCTACCCTTGTGGGGGAGAGTGCCTTTTGCTCTTTGTGCTCTAGCTTGCTAGCTAGTTCACCACCATTTCCTTTTAAGTTGTTTATTTGTCTTTTCACCTTCCTTTACTCAAACAAAGAAATCTAAGCACTTATAGAGAGAAACATTCAATTACCATGTCATTTATCTTTGTGGCCCGTTAGTTCCAAAAAAAATCAAATTATAGAAACTTCGTGTAGATATAGAAGAATAACACATTAACATTGATCTCGTAAGTTGAAAGATAAATGGAATTATACGATGTCTACTATGCTCTACTTCGATATTGGATCAACCATGCTCAACACAAATGACTTGTAATAACAAGTGGCATCACAAGTTCTGTTTTGTATGATTTTTTATTTTTTAAATGACATAATTTATTTATTTATTTGCTTTTATTAATCTTGATGTTTCTTTTACAAGAAAACATTATAAGGAACATCGACCAAAGTGTCATTATTTGGCAAAATTTTTTTCTGAATGCCACGCGAATAGTACTTTTTACCAGACTGCCACACGTCAAAGTTTGCTACCACTGGTAGCGAACTTCGTAGCCAATGATTTCATGACACGTGACATTATTCATGTGCCACATAGCATATGAAGTTCGCTACCTGTGGTAGCCAACTTGGTCTAGTCAGCTTTTCCTGTGAAAGTATGTCACCTGTCACGAAATCATGGACAACGAAGTTCGCTATCCTTGGTAGCGAACTTTGACGCGTGGTAGTCTGGTAAAAAGTGTTGTTCGCGTGGCATTTGGGTAAAAAATTTTCCAGACAGTGACACTTTGGTCACTGTTCCACATTATAAGGTGTTGGATCTGGAAAGCTCCATCTCCATTACTGTCGTCAAATCTTGAAGATCTCCATTTCCATTGCTGCAACACGAGATATCAGGAGTGCAGGGTGAATAACCTTTTAATTTGATGCAATTTTTTATTTTATTTTTTAAATACTATCATTTTTAAATGGAAAAACTTCATTTTCACCCATTATGATTTTATGATTTATCATTTGACCCTCTATAGTTTTAAACTTGTCATTTAGGCTCATTATGCTTAAACAATTTATCATTTAACCTTCCGTAGTTGCAAATTTTCACTTATACTTATTTTGGTTATAAAAATATTACTTATATCCCTTGTGGTCTTATATATATATATATATATATATATATATATATATATATATTTTTTTTTTTTCTCAACTTTTATGTTATATTATATCACATTATAAATTAAAATTATGTACCAAAAAAATTAAATTACTTATTTAAATTAATTTAAAATAATAATAATAACAATCATATCCTTATCATTTTATACATATAAATTTTTTTATTTTTCCCCTTTTTTATTTCATATCCTCATCTAATGCATTTAAGGCAAATAAATTTGAAAAAACTGAAGTATTTGTATCATGAAAATAAATTCAAATCAAATATTATTTTATTTTATTTATTTTTTACCTGATATCATTATAAAATTATCTAAAGAAAGTAAATATCTTATTTTGATAATACATATTTAATTTATCTTAAATAATATTTTTTAATTTTTTAAATATTTTTTAAAGTAAATAAAAAGTAAGATAATTTATAAATTAATTTCAAAATAAATAACTTGAAAAAAAATTAATTTAATATTTAATTTATTTTATTATAATTTTATTTGAAAATACCATAATTATATAGAATAAAATTTTAAAAATGTAAATATTTTTATATTTATAAGACCACAAGGGGTCTAAGTAATATATTTTTTTATTTTTTTTTTGATAACATAAGTAATATATTTTTGTAAACACAATGAGTGTAAGTAAAATTTTGAAACCATAGGAGATTAAATGATAAATTATTTAAGCAAAATGAATCCAAGTGACAAATTTATAATCACAAGAGGTCAAGTTATAAATTATAAAATCACAGTGGCTGATAATTAAATCTTCCCTTTTTAAATATAACATCAATGAGTCCCGGAGCTCATTCATGTGGGATGAATTCCGCACATAACCAATGTGTGACTGTTGGTGTGTTGTAAATTGAAAATATTAGAAAAAAAAAATTAGTAATGGTGAATTTTGTAAGACTAGTTCCGCATATTTTTAATGAGTGACTATTATGAAATTAGCCACGGGTTAAACCATATCTATTTATTTTATTTTTTTTAATATTCGGAGGCAATATGTGACAATACTACAATGAAACAGAGTAACAAACGAAACCAGTTCTGTATAAATGAGATGCAGACTTACCATGATAGATTGGTATTATCTTTACAAACTGCATTATTTGAGATTTTTTTTTTTAAAGTTACTTTAGTTTAATCGAATGACCATAAGTGTGACATTGACAATTTGAGCACCCTCCAATGCCACCTCTGCCCTCCCAAGTTGAGACACCTTTTACAAAAATATCAGGGAAACGATGCCTCCCTCCCCCTCGGCTGCTTGCTTTGTATGTGCATTGCAACCTCCCATACTCTAGAATTTATAGAGAAACCCCGTATACAACTCGCTATCACCATAAGAAAAATAACATCATACCATAGAATATTAATTAATTACAGTATTTCTATTTTATCTAATAAATCGAAAGCAATACATAATAGTAATACATGGCCCTAATTTGTTCTTTTTTTATCAAACACAATATATGAAATATGAAATGTTTCATATTACTATGTTTTATTCCATTATATTTCGTTTTATCCGTACAACAAATGCGACGTATTGCACGTGCGGGACCCGCGAACTCTTTTATACTAAAAACAAAAATGAAATGCTACTTCTATTTTATTGGGATTTTAGGATCAAATTGAAAATTACAAAAAAAAAAAAAAAAAAAAAAACAGTACTTATGCAGTTTAACATATGAGTTATGAGCCCAGGCCTAGGCCATAAAGACCGTGGCAAACAAAAAAAACAGATTGAAGCCCAAGCTTGTCGCAACGTGCCATGCGTACGGCCCGGGTACGAAGAATGCAGTCTCAAAACTCAAAAGGAACAATGAAAGAAGATGCTACTTGACCCTAATCGAACCTGCGAAGCATTAATATCTTTGTTGCAATTGCAAATTGAAGTAGGCCAATTGGTGAGCCTTTCTTCATTTCATTTGTTGTATGGTCAATCCTCAAAATTGACCCATCAATTAAATCCTGTACCTCACGCCTCATCGTAGTTCCCCCCAATATTTCTTATAATTTTCATTTATTATTATTATTAGTAGTAGTACATTAAAATTCATTAACATATATAATTTTTTGGTATTCAGGACTTACATGTAAATGTACTTTACTAAAAAAATACCAAACTCTTATGTAAGAATAATAAATGATGCAGATAACGGGATTGGTTCAGTTATGGAAGCACTAGACTTTGAATATTTGAATCTCCCTCCAATTTTTTTCCTTTATAGATAATCTATAAATATTAGCTGTAAGCTCTTGCTGAGGTAAGTGACATTAACTTGCCGTGGAAATGCAATGGGGTAGGTGGATTGCCATAGCAACTATATATAGCATGCAAGTAAACACACAAGCTTCTTGTTAAAGGTGACTAGTGTCCTATCCAAAAGAATCTTTAAGGTAGGATTTCTGAGTTAGTAGTGTTTATGGAAGAGACAATTATAAATGATGACAGATCATATGCATAAAGAGGAGGATTAGAAGCTCATGAGAATGGTGTGTCTGCACAACAAGAGATGCTAGAATTTCAAAAGAAATACATCTAAAATTTGATCCTTTATTTGAGTTTTATTTTATAATGAATAAATCTCATAATCTCTAAAAGCTCGTGGGACCTATTTTATGGATCTAAAATAAAAAATTAGTTTTGAGAGAGCTTGAGAGCAAAGGAAATATATTTGAGATATATAATATAAAATTATTAAAGGTCCATCTTTACTAGCTTAAGCTTTTAGGTGGAGTGACAGAGCCAAGATAACTACGAGGTCACAAGGTCACGAGTTCGATCATCTTCGCCCCCCACTTTTTAATGGAATTAAATAAGCACAAGATAAAACAAAACAAAAATAGTCATGTGCAATATCTATGCTTCAAGCCCAAAGAGCTCTCCCATGATTAGATGTGTAAGAAAGATATAATATAAAATCATTAAAGACTCATCACTTGCCACCTTAAACTTTTAGGTGAGATGATTCTGGTTTTGTGCCATTCATCCACGGCTGAGGCACATGAACAATATTTGAGAGCGCTAGAGGTAGGTTTTACAAACTGTAAAGATGCCTCCTTAGTCATGCTAGTGCAATTTGTCATCACATATTTAAATATAGAAAATTTAATTTATTCTGCTCTCGTTCACATACATGCATGCTCATCAAGAGGGTCGCAACACCATTTAATTGTCAAGTGTAGTCATTCTATATGGAGTGCCTACCTACTAACAAACTATGTTGCACTGACACCTACACAGGACACGACAAGACACTCCGACACGTTAATTCTAAAAAATGTTATATTTTGACACGTTTTGATATTAATATTTTAAATATATATATATATATATATATATATATATAATATTTCACATTTAATACATATAGCAGCCTATAATAAGTCATATAATCAATCAAATATTCAAATTCCATAACATAAATATAAAAGAAAAAGTAATATGCAGAGTGTAGACTACTCACAAGTTCAATTATTTTCATCTCCATCTTGAAGAATCATGGCCTCTTTCTTTGGCTCATCAAGGGAAAGACTAGCAACTTCAAGATCTCCAACATCATCAAGCGAATCAAATATATCTCCAACAATGTCCCATGTTTGATTTTCTCCATGTTCATGACTAGGACTCTTTCTTGATAAGAGTCGAAGGTTACTATGCACATAAACCAAGTCTTCAACACGTTTTGGAGTGATCTTATTCCTCTTCATGGAATGCACAAAAGAGTAAGTACTCCAATTGCGTTCAACACATGATGAAGATGAGGGTTATTGCACAAGTCTCAATGCTATCTTTGGAAGTGTCGGTGCAAAAGTACAATACAGTAGCCACCAAGATTTCAGATCCATAGTGTATTGAGTATTGATGGCATCAAAATCGCCAAAGGTTCAACAATTGCTAATAAAAGTTGCATATTCCAAACTAATCTTGTTTCAGTGCTCCATGCTAGGAAAGAATCTCCTTAAACATTTTTGTTGAGTAAGCCCTAAATCTATGTGTGGAGGAACTCGACTAGAATCTTCCTGGAGCAATTCTTGACTATAGTATCTAAAAGAGAAACAAAAAAATAACAAATTGTCAAATTATATCAAGAGAAGTATTAATTTTAAACTGAATCATATTTAAAAACTTGGGATTTAAAGTGTAACAGCATGTTACGTACTGGTATTGTTAACATTGATTATGATATTAAGCACAGTTACAATCACAGCAGTCATTTAAAATTGCGAGTAAACTTCTTCCTTTTCATTACGTATACCTTTGAAAACAATATAAAACGTAATGATATAAATTGTGATCATAACTGAAATCTATATGCGAAATTAACATTACACATGCTTAACTATCATACAATATTTATTTTAGGTTGCTAAGAGGTTTCCATAAACCAACTTAGCAAAAATCTAGTTTTTTCACTTTTCCTAACACTGAACATGCTTCTGTCTTTTCACTTTGGGCGTGATTCACACATTATTAATTTACCATCTTTTAGTATGTTAAAATAGATTCAATTACCTTTCCAGCAAGGTATCACACGACTCATTTGGAGTTCTATAACTCCAGATACGCTAACCATAAGTTGATCCCTCAAAACTGTAAACAGACTCCAAACAAAACAGGGCAGCAACTTATAAATCAAACTGGGAATGATCCATATACTCAATGGTCCTAAAAATTTACCATATTATAGCCCTATATATTAGCTTCATATAGGTTCAAACCTCACTCGATTTGGAGCCCTATAGCTCAAGTTATATCCATTTTACTAAATCATGTATGAGTTGGGAACGTGTGACGTTCCCCCATACACGGGACGCTCCCTATAGATATAAGTCGTTCCCTAGGGTCGTTCTCAAGAGTTGTTCCCATTCTGGATCGTTCCCACCATATGAACATAAGGCATTATCGTCCCCTAAACAATAGTCATTCCCGTTTCTGCTAACGGAATATCACTTCCATTTTAACATTTTAATATTTAGTAGCGTTAGTTCTAATCCAAACTGGGAGTGATCCACTGCCCAAAAAATACCGAATTTTGGATACAAGAAACTAGATTCCTGGAGCTTTAATTTGACATATCATAAGCCTAATTTGAGTAAAAATAAAGGAGATATGAATTTTCGAAAACTGCTTATAGAAGCTGCATTCTACAGCGCGGAACAGAGTAGTCCGTATTCATTTGAAAACTAGGCAAGTTATACTACTCAGAATGATACCAAATTTTAACACAACATAGCTGACATCTCAAGCTTCAAAATGATATATGGCACATCCCTATTGGACCTTTGTGAAGGAAGCTATTCTCTCTCAAAGTTAGCCTAAAAACTGTCATTTTAGTATAAATTTCGGCAGCACCTCCTTTGTTTATTCAACATATCTCACTTTATTAAAAATGTGTTATTATGCCTCAAGGGTACCTAATAGACAAGGGTGACACTCAAGGACAACAATGCTTTGGTGCTCTTACAACCCAACACAATTTAACATATTCTCATCCATTTATGATTCATTGCATGTTTTATCAAAACTTAGAATTATTACAATCATATTGTCTCATTTGCTTGCACCCTTACAATAGACACATGATCATATCTTAAAATAGGCCTATTGCCCTTTCATCTCATACATGCTTTACATATTACACAAGGTCCATGAGTTCACAATTACAATTTTCCAAATGAAAAATAATACAATTAAATCCTCCAAAGTACAACATGATAAACCAACAACTAGACTTAGGCAAAATATGGCATGAACAAATATGACAATATGCATAATCCTAAATCCATATACAATTTTCATGCCCTAAGTCTAGCATATTCCTTCAATCTTCAAGTGCTCATCCTATGGGCCTCTTGTCCACAGATCCAGTCCCACTGCAACTGTCTGAAATAATGCCCCAACCACGAGGTGAGATATACGAATATATGTCAGTAACCCAGAGGTTCTGGAGATCACTCCGCCCAATGGCTCACTCAGATGTAATGTACAATAACGAATCATAACAGCCAAAAAGGGATAAAGCAAGGGATTTAGTGAAGTAAGGATGCATAGGGAGTAAAAATACGATGAAGCTGGAATAGTCAATGCCAAAGCCACGCAACATCCGGCCCATTGGCCTCGACATATAGCCTACGGGTTCTCATCCAACGAAGTGTTCCCAGAACATCATCCAAGGCACCCTCCATCCAATACACCCGAGACATTCCTAGAGTGCTCCTCAAAGGATCACAGCTCTATGGCCTCAGGCCAACTGGAACTCCCTCATGGAGACCTATCCAGTGGAAGTCCGTAACGCCCGAAGGCAACTATCTACTGGCCAGAGATACGGTAAACTCTACGTACCCAATATATATACATATGCATGAGCATGTTATAATCACATCATTGAACATACAATTTTCCAACCACTACCCCAATGGGCATGGTGAAGCACACACATGGATTAACCCCAGAACCAAGGGATTACCTGTTAGAAACTCCCAAACTAGGTAGCTTCAAGAGTTAGTCATCTACAATCATGTCCGAGGGAGGCCACCTACAACGATCGCTCACACATGATCATCAATTAACTTGTCCAATAAGCACAACAAATAACATATTGCAATCCCCCCATCACACTATAGGTTCGACCATAAGGCCCAAAATGTTACCCAATGTGTTTCAATCACACCCAATCAACTCCATGGTTACACAACCTTTCTCAACACCAATAGATTTCTCATTTACCTTACATTATCACTTAGCATCACGTTCTCCTAATCGTTCCCTCTAGGCCGAAAATACATATCAAGGGGGACAAGGTTTTCCATTCAATTCATATGCATTACACACTCATTTTACCTTATTATTAATGATTCAAGGCATCCATAACTCATTTACATCGTTCCTCAACACCTTGTTTTACAAGAACTCCTAGTTCATCCATCAAAATTTGTCTAAGTTACCAAACTTTATCATAATAATTTTTATTGGTTCAATCATCATCATTCACCATTGTGAGCATTAAATTCCAAAGGGACACTATCATTACATGCCTCCAACTACTTCAATCAACTCACACATATTCAAGATTTATACCCATTTTCAATCTATCATCAAATCAAGTCAAGAGTTGAAATACTTACCACAAATGATCTCCAAGGACTCCTAGGATTTGTTTTCAAGCATCAAAGCAAGTCAAGCCGCCTCCAATAGCCCACCAAAGCTTCAAAACTGTCACTTTCTTAAGGGAGGATCTCTTCACACAGTGTTCCCCACTTGGAAATAAGGGTAGCAATGTGTTCCTCTCAAAATTTTACACAAGTTTGGCTTTTGAATCGTTCAATTTCGTTGAGTGTAGCTTGATTATGAATTTCTCAAGTTTTAACTCCATTCTTCAACGGTGGAAAGGTGCTGCGGGTTTTGAAGGAGAAAGTGAGGAAGATGATGCCCTCTCTCTATTTGTCATGTGCCCTAATATCCCACTTAAATGAGATAGGCTCCCCAAGTGCCACCTCATTTAAAATCACTCAAACACACCATTAATCTTTAATTAACTCTCAAATCATCCAATTAATTTATGTTCTAATCATCAAATCATCATTTTAACATTCACCAAAGTGATTTAATAATTACCCTCAACATTATTTTTCAATTTCCGATAACTTTTTCCAAACTACATTTTTCTCCCAAAAATAACTATATGACGTTCCCAACCTAGGAACGTCGTTCCCTCCATGAGAACTCTGTTCCCCCTTTTGGGGACAACTTACTGAATATTATTCCCACCATGGGAACGTCGTTCCCCCTTTGGGAACAACTTACTGAATACCGTTCCCACCATGGGAACAACATGCTGAATGTCGTTCCCACTCCGGGAACGACCATTATTCATCAAATTTTTTTTCAAAAAGTGTCTATCCACTCCAATTTCATTCTGAATCTATTTCCATCATTAGTTTCATCCTATGTAACACCGATACGACACGCGACACGTGACACGACACGACACGACACTCCGACACGTCAATCCTAAAAAATTATGGATTTCGACACGTTGGGACACGTTTTAATATTAAATAATATTTTTAATTTATATAGTATATATTTCATTTAATATTTAATAATTAACAAAAAAATGAAACTAAATTAATAATACCCATCAATACGTTATAAGGATGGAAGCTTTAATAAAAAAAATAAGAACTGGGATGAGAGAGAGATATAATATCATATAGAGAGATCAAATCATATTAGAGAGAGATCAGAGAGAAGAAGATACAACAAGAGCGTGATAGGAATTGACAACAATGATGCTGAGATGATCTCTTATCTACTTAAGGGGAAAAAAGACGAAAGATAAAATTGATATGATCAGGTGGAAGCTTTATTAATATATTTTAACTTTAAAAAAAAATAAATTTTTTTAAAAAAAATTAAAAAAAAAATTACGAAAATGCCATTTGACCGTGTCGGACACGGTCAAATTCGTGTGTCGGAATGGTCAACGTGTCGGAAAAAGTCAACCGCGTGTCCGACACCGTGTCGGAGCGTGTCGCCGTGTCGGAGCGTGTCGGACCCGACTCTTCCTGTTTTTACAAGTGTCCGTGCTTCCTTGGTTTCATCAAATTAAATATAATTTTATCATATCACAGGTTAGGTTACATATTTTCCAATTTATTATTTTACCCTTCGTGTGTATTTTCACCCAGATTTCAAGATTTTTACTAAATAAACCCTCTAACCAACAATTAAACCTTTAATATTGGATTTCAAATATATGAGGTGTTGTATAAAGCATGCGCCAAACAATGTAGTGGAGTTGAATTTTTTATCCAACGATCCATAAGAATATGATGTACCACAACATAAAAAGAGGAGATCTCATCCATCCTCTTCCCCTTCTTATGGTATAGAGTTTTCTTCACTTTCACGATCATCCTATCCCACATATAATATATCAAGTGAAGACAGCTTTATCGGTGTCACAAGCTCTGATCCTATCATAAATAGGAGCAGTGAAGGCAAGTATGTAATCAATTGAATCTCAAAAACAATCATCCAATAATTTTTCCTTCACAAATATGGCCCTCCCAAGATGATCATCTCTATAAATACTCCATTTTTCACTTATCACCATATTTTGGAGACCACTCTTTTTAACTTGAATCTCTTCAACATCACAATCATTGTAGCAAAATAACTATCAGCAATAGAAAGCAACTTCAATCTCACAAACTCATTAAAGATTGCCAATCTCATAGAATAATTCATAATTAAATGCTTTATTACAGCAACATCACCTATCAGAAATCAAAATGCATTCCTCATATGTTATTTGATTGTTCTCCACATTCTTTGCAGCACAAATACTTTTCATAACCAAATTCAATGTATGAACAACACATGAAGTCCAGGTAATAAATGACAAATAACCTCCAATATTATGATTTGTTGCATAAGTATACGAAGCTTGGAAATAAGGGTTCTTTCTCAAATTGAATGGAAATCCTGCTGAATAAAATATTCTAGCAATCAGATAATTCAATTCATCTTGCTCCCCAACATTGAATGTCATCTCAAGAGAACCCGTAGTTCTTTTTTCGGGCCAGTGGAAGAGCTAGATGGAGGTAAAGGTACATTTCTGGGTGCATTAGATTTCTTTCTCTGTTCATCTTCTTGTTGAAAGTAAAATGACCTTGAAGGTCGAGGCATGTGATAGGGAAAAACAAAATTTTTCGCTAGCGGAACACACATGCACATCAAGATACGTGCTTTAAGACGTATATTATACCTTTGTTCGTGAAACTTCAGGATGATCAAGGTCAGGTTTGAAGGGTTCAAACCCTCTAACGTTGATCCACACCACTCGCGTCTAGATGCAAGAACTCCTTCTTGTAGAACCACCAATTGATCACCACAATGAGGCTTGCTATGCACTCAATGTATGAAAGAGGAGGCTAGGCAAATGTGTTTAGAAGAGTGATGTTTTCAGAGAGAAAACCTCACAAGGTGGCGCATGGAAGGAGGAGAGAATGGCTAGGTCTTTTTTTTATAAAAACCCTAAGGAGGAACACACTTATATATAGAACAAGAGAGTGCGGGAATAAATAAGTGAAATCAGATTTTTCACTTCAAAATCCCATGAAAGTAGCGCACAACAAATGAGGAGATAAATGAGTTGTTGCACTTCAAAACTCCAAACGACCTCTCCATTGAATCCTTATGAGATAAGATCTTTATCTAATCAAGATTCTGACCTGATGGTCATCACATGATCACTCATACTGTGCGTCTCATTCAGTCCCAAAAGGAGTCCAGATACGTTTGAGTAGTTGCATTCAAACTTGAATCAACTCACTCAAATATTCTCCCAACAGACCGTATCTTTTGGAGCTGATTTTGATGACTAAATGACACTCACCAACAGCCAAAATCAGTGCCCCAATCTTCTTGGATCATGTCCAAAAGATCTCCTCTTGATACTAGTGATTTGTTCCAACAAGATCTTATCTTATCCTTTTGTTATGAAACAACTTTTCATAGCCAATTCAAATTTGAATTCAAATATTTAAATTCGAATATTCAAACATTCAAATTCAAACTTTCAAACATTCAAATTCAAAATTCAAATTCAAATTCAAATTTCAAATTTCAAATTTCAAATTTCAAATTTCAAATTTCAAATTTCAAATTTCAAATTCAAAATTCTAATTTCAAAATTCAAATTTCAAAATTCAAATTCCAAATTTCAAAATTTAAATGTTTGATAATTAATTTATCCAATTAAATTAATTAGTAGTGTCTTAGACTATCCAAGCCCATTACTGTGATCCATGCGCCCTCCACCCTCAACGTGGACTTCCAAATTACTTCTTGGACTAATGACCATTATTAGGCCCAATACCTTTAATGCTAGTTCATCTATACAATTGGGTGTTAGCGTGTGACTCATTACATCCAACAAAGCCACTGACATAAATGGGTTTGGGCCCAATAATCCCACAACTCATCTAATGACAACACAGAGCACTAGCAATGCTTTGTTGCCCCAGAACTAGTTAGATTAATGACTTGATCATCCTATTACACATATTTGGTTGCCGTATGTATTTCCCTTCATCTCGGTTACCTTCCCATTAACCTAGGGTAAGGAAATGTATCAACCCTTGCGGTTTAGGGTAAGCTTTATTTGAAATAGGGAATCTTCAATTTACTGACTCTAAAGGCAGATCATCTCATCATCTCTTTTACTATGCATAGATTCCTGAGTCCCTGTAAATGTCATCCCGATTTCTCCGGTTTACAGATAACCTAATCTCTCACAGAGATTTGACGAATTCCTTCAGCTTATTACCCTAGCCCTGTGCTCTTTCAGGACAAGCCCAACAGTATACCTACGAGTCTCCATGTTTCAGGCAGACGAGGTATACAGTCAAGGCATGCCTTCTAGAACAAGTCTAGGTAATAACTTCTGGTCTAAGGAAAGACATACCCAAATATAAAGAGACTACTCTGATGATACTCTCTGTGAGATTTCCTCATAGAGTCTCTTTGTAGGTCTGTTCAGTGCGAGCTATACCCTTATAGGTCCACCCACGACTTTAGCTAAGACATCTCCATATCTGTATCACATGAGGTCTTTACCTTGTATCCGTATACAAGTAGATAAGTCGTGCCAGTCTTATCTGAGATCACTGATCATCATTCTCAGTGTCTCTAGACTAGGAACATAAAATTAGGAATAAACGTGCGGTATCCTTGAATCCTCATGATTGTGATCTCATCACAAATACTCAAGAGATACTTGTTCTATTCCAAGGGGTTTATCCAGTTACTCATATATAATATTAACAGTAATATCGAGACATAATATGAAACAGGATAAAGAGTGCTTATTATTTATTTGCGACAATAAAGGTCTACATTTAATGTCCTTATTTAATCAAAAGATTGTCTTTAGGACACCCATATACTAACAAGCTCCCACTTGGCCTAGAGCCAATCAGACCTAAGTAGTATACCCAAAGCCTCATAATGACTATCATATTTTCTCTGAGAAACAGCCTTTGTCAGAGAATTGGCTAGGTTATCATCTGTAGGAACATAATCCATCTTTACATCCATCCTATCAATGATTACTCTAATCAGGTGATATCTGCGGAGCACGTGTTTAATTCTTTGATGAGACCTAGGTTCCTTTGACTGCGCAATGGCTCCAGTGCTTTCGTAAAGCAAATGTATGGGCTCATTTACGCTTGGAACCACCCTTAGTTCAGATATGAACTTCTTGATCCACACGGCCTCCTTAGCCGCTTCTGAAGCAGCTATGAATTCAGCTTCTCTCATTGAATCTGCTGTTGTCTCCTGCTTGGAACTCTTCCAAGATACTGTCCCACCATTTAAGGTGAACACGAACACTGATTGTGACTTACAGTCATCTTTGTCACTCTGAAAGCTGGCATCAGTGAGCCCTTTCATTGAAAGCTCATCAACCACACCATAGACCAGAAACGCATCCTTAGTTCTTCTTAAGTACTTAAGGATGGTCTTGACTGTTGTCCAGTGACCCTCTCTAGGGTCAGACTGGTATCTGCTCGTAATGCTTAAAGCATATGAGACATCTGGTCTCGTACATATCATGGCATACATGATGGATCCAATAGCCAAAGCGTATGGAATTCCACTCATGCGATCCTTCTCAGGCTGTGACTTAGAACACATAGCCTTTGAAAGATGTACCCCATGACTGACGGGAAGAAAACCCATTTTCGACCCTTCCATGCTAATCCTCTTTAGCATCTTGTCAACATATGTGGATTGAGATAAATCCAGCAGCCTATTGGATCTATCTCTATAGATCTTTATACCAAGTATAAAGGCCGCTTCTCCCATATCCTTCATGGTGAAGCCTTTTGAAAGCCACTCTTTCGTTATTTGTAATGTGGGGATGTCATTTCCTATTAAAAATATGTCATCTACATAAAGTACCAGGAAGACGACATTACTCCCACTAACCTTCTTGTAAACACAAGGTTCATCCTCGTTCTTGATAAAACCGTTACTCTTAACGATTTCATCAAAACGAATATTCCAACTCCTTGATGCCTGTTACTATTGCAAGCATGATCCTAATAGATTTGATCATGGCAACCGGTGAGAAAGTCTCATCATATTCAACTCCTTATTTTTGACGATACCCTTTCGCCACCAATCCTAGCTTTGTAGGTCAGAATGTTGCCATCTGCATCAGTCTTTCTTTTAAAGACCTATTTGTTACCGATAGGAACTATTCCTTGCGGTTTAGGAACCAATGTCCATACCTTGTTTTGATACATCGAATCCATTTCAGATTCCATGGCTTCGAGCCATCTAGAAGAGTCAACATCCTTGACTGCCTCTTCATAGTTACTTGGTTCAACATCCTCGAAGGTTTGCTGATTCTCAATCACAAACCCATACCTTTTAGGTGGATGGATGACCCTCGTACATCTACGGAGTTGTGTGTTTACTTCTCCATTGGAGAACGTCGCCTGGGGAGCAGACTCGGGTTCATCAATCTGTTCTTGTGGTTCTTGTACTTCTTCAAGATCAATTTTACTTCCACTGGCTCCTTGAGATATCAAATCCTTCTCAAGGAACTCAGCATTCCTGGACACAAACACCTTGTGTTCATTCTTGGAGTAAAAGCAGTATCCCTTAGAACCTTGGGATACCCCACAAATAGACATTTAGTACTCTCAGCACTAAGCTTGTCTGATGTCAACGCTTTAACATAAGCCAGCGATCCCCATACCCTGAGGTAACTCAGGTTGGGTTTCTTACCGTTCCATATCTTATATGGTGTGGTCTGAACAGATTTAGACGATACCCTATTTAGAAGGTATGCTGCTGTATCTAAGGCATATCCCCAAAATGATTTTGGAAGTTGAGTCTCACTCATCATAGACCTAACCAAGTCTAACAAGGTCTTGTTTCTCCTTTCGAAGACACCATTTTGGTGTGGTGTGTAGAGTGCAGTAAACTGCGAGAGAATTCCATTTTCTCTTAGATAATCCTGAAACTCATAGCTCAGATATTCACCACCATGATCTGATTGCAATGACTTAATCATCTTGCCACGATGTTTCTCTACTTCATCAGTAAAGGTAATGAAATAGGAGTATCCTCCTCTAGCCTCAATAGACATTGGGCCACATACATCAGAGTGAATGAGTTCTAATAACTCACTAGCCCTATGAATCTCAAGCCCATTGGGCTTTTGATGAATTATTTTCCCAGCTAGACAAGATTCACATTGTCCATAGGATTCCAAATCCTTGGAATCTAGGGATCCATCTCTATGCATCCTAGACAATCTTGTTTCATTTATGTGCCCTAGTCTATAGTGCCAAAGATAGGATTGATTATCTATCCTAGGTCATTTCACATCTACATTAAGCACTTCAGTTCCCATTTCCAAAACATACAAGCAATTTATTAAAGAAGCAGTACCAAAAATAATATCATTCAAAATGATAGAAAATGTACCGTCCTTAATAGTGAAAGCAAAACCATCTTGTTCTTAACAAGAAATAGAAATAATGTTTCTAGAAATGCCGAAAACATAAACACAATTATTAAAATGCAATAAGAGGCTCGTAGGCTAATGAGGTCGGTATCTCCACCAGCATGAGCAGCAACTCTTGCTCCATCACCAACGCGGAGGTCCACCTCGTTCTTCTCCAATCTTCTAGGGCTCCTAAGCACCTACAATCACATTGCAGATTATAAGAACCACAACCGGTATCCAATACCCATGAAGTTGGATTAGCACAAGAATAATTTATCTCAATCATGTAAATACCTGAGGTAGAAGCATCACCATGCTCCTTCACACTCTTCAGGTAGTCTGGACAATTCCTCTTCCAATGGCCATTCTTGCCACAATGGAAGCATACAACATCGTTTTTGTCCTTGGGTGCACTCTTACCTTTCTCTTTGCCCTTTTTCTTATTGGATTTTCCTTTGGGCTTAAGGGAATTGCCTTTTGCAGGCTCCTTGCCCATACCCTTGGCCCTTTTAGGCCCACCAATCAGAAGAGCTTGTGTCTCATCCTTCTTGATAGACATTTCAGCATTTGTTAACATACTTAACAACTCTGGCAAGCTCACAAGCATCCCATGCATGTTGTAATTCATTATGAATTCACTAAAAGAAGGAGGAAGTGATGATAGAACTAAGTCATTAATTAATTCAGCATCCATTGTGAACCCTAGACCCTCTAGCTTCTCAATGAGCGCTATCATCTTCAATACATGGCGGTTAAAACACATGCCTTCAGTCATCTTGCATAGGAACAATTCCCTAAAGGTCTCATACCTCTCATGTCTGCCTTTAATATCATACAACTCCCTGAGATGCAGGATAATAGAGGGGGCATCCATATGCTCGTGCTGTTTACGCAGTTCAGGCGACATGGATGCCAGCATGATGCAACAAGCCAACACATTATCATCCATGTGTTGCTTGTGGGCCTCGAAATCAAATTCCGTGAACCCATCTTCCCCTTCCTTAGGCGCAATAGGTAAAGCAGTGTCAAGGACATAAGCAATTTTTTTTCGGCCCGCAGAACATTTCTGACGTTCCGATACCAGTCCATAAAATTAGGACCGGTCAGTTTGTTCGTATCGAGTATTGAGCGCAGTGACAGTGAATTAGTCATACTAAAAACTGAAAATGTAAAGATAGATTAATTAATATATATTGTCGTGTAACAAATTATTAAAGACTTTAAATAATTTGTCCCTCCCACTATTTTATCTAAGTCAATGACCCTTACCATTTGACTTAGGGTTTATCTACTTTTAGATTTTACCTTAGCGGGATTAAGAGTGCGATTATTTATTTTAACCCCCGTATGAGACCGCAAGATTAATTTAAATAATGGGTTGATCCTCATCAACAGTATCTCATACCCTCTCTTAACATTAGGTTGACAACTCTTTGTCACTTAGTGGTGCATCTCATGCATCCAACCTAGCATTATTACCCTAAGCACATAAGCTCGGCTGAGCCTGCAACTTATACCTCAGTTAAGCACTAGCCAGCACCCTAAGTGTCTTACACTTCTAATATTACTCTTACT